>NC_025993.2:150926841-151142352 GCF_000442705.2 Elaeis guineensis
AGTTGGAACTCCAAAAGTGGCGAGTATGTCATATATGTTCTGGTGAGACTTTCTGAGCTTAGCTGAAGTTTATACCATGGCTAGCATGTTATATTAATGCTGGTCAGCACATTATTCGGAGCTTCAGCTCAACTTTAAACCATGGTTAGCTGTTATGTTACTTCTGGTCAGCACGTTATGTAGGTATATGGACGTTACAAGCAGATATCTTTACTCTGTATGTCGTAGGTTTTCTTATGAATGCGTCAAATGCCTGCCAATAAACTTAGTTGGACTGTAATACTGTAATGTGCATAGGAAAACCTAATTTTATGCTTGATCTATCAAAACTGTATTATGTGCTTATTAATTTTCTGCTAACGGATTATAACATCCACGGCTAAGCTGTGTTCTAGGGCCCAATGATAAAAAATGTTTGAGATGTCGGTCAGAATGCTTAATGTTATCTTGAATTCTTCCTTTTTCACATATCTGGTTCTGCATTCTTTGAACTTTTGGACCTCTCTTTTCATTTATGTTTCAGCTCCATGGGAGATACAGCACATCCTATTGGTTTCTGACTCTTGTTATATATTGTTAACTCAGGTACCTATTGGCATGTCTGATTGAGCTTACATCCAAGGGACGTCACAGCTGTAATTATGGATATTGTCAAACTTTTCTGTCATCCAGACAACCTTTATTAAAATCGATGGGCCCTCACTCATAAGGCTGCACCCATTAATTTAACCACAGAATGAAAGTTCTCAAGGAATGGTAAGCCAAGAGTGCCAAATTTTTCTGTGGACTTTTTTTTTTTTTCACTGCAACATGTTGTAGGGGGCTTCTCTGCTGATTTCCCGATGTATGAACTTTTATACATGTAGTTGTCAACACATCACCCACATGGTTTCGGTTAGTTGAACAGCAAGATTAATTACACGGGTATCATGACTGTCTCCTGTTATCTACGATTTGGAGGATTTATGTATTACTCATTAGATATATGTAAAATCTGTATCTTGTTAACTTGAGTATCACATCCTTTTTGGCGGAAGAGAATAATGAGACAAGCCACTTGGATCGCAAATTCCAACCTTAGGATTGGTGATACATGTTGGATGAATTAGTAAATGATTTCTTTTTTACAATTCAGTTATGTCGCTGGGTAAATTGTAAAGCAGTGAAATGCATCTGCTCAATCTTGGTCATTAAGGAGAGATTCTTAACCAGTTGCTTGATTTGCTTCCCAAGGTGATGAGAAGCACTCAGCTTTTGTGCAGGCATTGTGTAATTTCCCTGTTAGCATGATTTGCTGCACAAGGTGATGAAAAAAACACTGATTTTTGTGCAGGCATCTTGCAATTTCCCAGTTAGCATGCTCGGCTGCGGTCCGGATTTCTGACGGCCAAACAATCTCCCTTCTGCAAGCTAAACGTTTCTTAGCCCCGTTAACCATTTCTGTCCCTTTTTGCTCTACTACAATCCCATTTACAGATACAGCAGTGCTATACCTGTTTGGACGGTTCATTCGGCAGTTAACAAAGCAAGAAGCATGACTCAGGACACTTTGGTGCAAGTACCCGAGCATTTGCAAATGATCCAAAAATTTAAGCATCCTTTAATTTATCAAGATCTCCGAATATTATTGGGAAGACAATCTTCTATAGCCCCACATAAATCAGGGACTAAAGGTGCAGGAAGGCGTTAGATGCATTCAAGTCGAACCACCCTCAATTTTTACAACGCCACATGGCTGGAAATGACTCTCAGAATTGGATAATACGAGAGCCTGTCATTAGAGCAAAACAAACATGAGAGCTATTTGAAACTGTTCACAAGCATATTCGTAGCCTAACTCAACTAGCAGCTGGTGGCTGTGAAGCAGACTTCAATAAAGCAAGACGAGGGAGCTCAACAAGGTTCTTTCATAAGAAGCCATGCTTGTTACAAGTAGGTAACCGCTGCTAGCATTCGTAGTCCTCAGGAACATTACCTCTATATCAAGCTTCAATGAGTACAGATAGAGGACCACATGTCTGCAAAGCTAGGCTGGAGCGGCAAAGTATTTCACGAAATGCCAGCTGTGTGCCTATTACAGTAGATCGTCTCAGAACGACTTTCATTTGTCCAGCCAGTCAAATTGCAAGGGAAACAAAACTACAGATATAACGGCTTCTACCTCAGTTCAGACAACAGAACACTGTTCTGGATCTAACCCACCTTGGTCAATTGCAAATATTTTGTATACAGAAACATGTACCCTTGAATGTTCAACTCTGTTTATAACAGGTTCAACCAAAAGTGGCTAGACTTCAAGGAAAAAGGAACAAGGGCGGCTACAGGAGCAACACAGATTTTATTATATTCACAAGCAAGCTATGCAGGTTTTGGAACAGGAATAGCTTCCACATGTGGCAATGTGACTGATCGCAGCAGTTCTAATGAGAAAACAAGTCCCAAGAAATGAGAAAGTATAGTGTTGGCTGAAGCCTGTAAAACCAATCAAACAATCTGAGTGGCAACTTTCAATAAGAGTATATAGGTTTATCGGATTAGATATAGATGATTGAAGACCATTAGATGTAATAAAAGATGGACATTAAGAAAACTTAATGCAACAAGCATGTTTATCTTTAGATAAAAATTCTTCTAAGAAGCAAAAGAGATGGCCCTTGAATCTTAGTATGTAGAACTTAGCGTGCATATTGGCATCACCATGCAATCCCAATGCTTTTTATTACCATGGACGAACAAAAATGAAAATAATGGAGTAAAACCTTGCAAATGCAGTGACAACATTGGACCTTATCTGAAAGCACCATAACAAGAGCTCATAACAGATAATAAAGGCTATGTTCACTATGACAGAGTAGATTAAACAATCATAATTTTGATATTCTTACCATAACAAGTGCTTAATTTAGTGCTTAATTTCCAGATATGGGGAATAGTAACCTACAAAGAGTAGTTAATTAGAAGAAGAATAATATTATATTTTGGAGAATGAAGATTATTGATGGTTGATTGTGGAAATCTGACTTTAGTTTCATAGCCAGTAACTGAAAGACAAAGGAGTTATATCAGGTTTCTGGGAATTTTGTGATAAAATTTCTAAGAAAATCTTACTCACCAAGATCACTGAGTGAAAAGTTTCCTAAGGGACCAGATAAAAATTTCCTGAAGAATGATGAGTAAAACATGGACACAGGCAGCTCTTTTCAGTCCTAAATCAAGAAAATTAAGTCATCACTTACCTACTTAACTATGTGTATACTTTATAACATTAAAGTTGGGTTTTAGTATGTCCACCTGCTGCTTTAGCACAAACACTCTGCCCTTTTTTCTGATTGTGCTGGTGAGGTCCACTGATCACAAATAACCTGTATCCTTGAGATGCACATGGAACTGTTCCAGCTATGTGGTAGGTGTGCATCTCAATGCTGCATGTATATCATCCAAAATCAGAGAGGCTGATTTCCTCTATGGGCCAATGGAGCTACTGGCCCATAGAGCTACTGTACTTTTCTTACCATCTTCAGGAGAAAGCAAGTCACAAGTATATGAATCTGACTAAAATGAGAATGTGTTTGATAACAATTTATCACTATTAATAAGGAAGTCTATGATATCCATGAACTAATATTAACCATGTCTACACACTAGACTAAATTTAAACACATGGAATTGCTACCCATTATTGTGGTGAATAATCAGTCCAAAAGATTCACAAAGAAATGGAGTCTCATGAGCACAGCAAGCCCTAGCTTATAGAAGATAATCACTGGGACAACCAATATTAAACTGGAAAGCCAGACATTTATGCAAGGTGACCAAGGACCATAAAAGAGCACAAAATATGGATCTAGGTGGAGGTAAATATAGCATCATTTCTTGTGGTTAATGAATGTCATTTTTGTAATATTTCACACTTCCTAATAACATGCAACTTAACATGCACATTTCACTGAAATCAGTTCCTAGAGGTTATTTCCCCCTGTAGGCCTGGTATTGTACATGCTGAAATTAAAGCAAGGACAGACATATTGAGTACCTGAATATTCATGAGACATACTAAAACTGTATGAAAAGAATATCACATATGGTTTCGCAAAAGGAAGAGGTTCAACCTCACATAAAAACATCTAGTTGTATATACCATATATGGACATGCATGAGTTTCTCCAACAGTAAGCTTTTAAGCAAAAATGAGCCTGAATTTCAAGTGTTACATTACACGAGAGATCTGGGTATTCAGGCATAGGACCATATGTTAGCAACCTCACAATCCAATGAAGTATAATTGTCAGGTCCCATATATATTATCCATAATTTGGTGTCCAGATGTCAAAAGCATGAACAAACAAAAAGAAAAACAGCATATAGTAAATGGATAAAACAATTTTTCGAGGTCTCAGTAATTGAATGAAAAAAAACATACAGAAAACAGCATACCTGCACCAGGAAAATATCTAAAGCCAAAACAGGACTCTTGCCAGGGGAAATCCCCTGGTAGTATGGAATTACTGATGATGTAAGGGCCTTTGCAACCAATAACCCAACAGTTGCTTGCATACCTAGAATTGCAGCACCCATGCCTAAAAGATTTAGCACTATACCATTTTTTAAGCTTTTTACCACGTCAGCACGTGGAGGAGCCTGGAAAACAAGTTGCATGACTCTATAAGCTTAATTAATTATAAGTAAAAGGTAATAAAAGAATTTCATAGCAAATGCTTAAAGTCAGTTATTCATATGTAAAGTTGAACTATTGCACATAATGATCATCTTTACTAATAAAAGAAAAATAAAAAAAAAATAAACTAGTGCACTGATTAACTAGCAATCTATGCATGATTTCCCAAACTAACATGAAATCAGTCCATGAGACAATTAACCTTTGCTCTAGACCATGTTTATGTCCTTATAGCAAAGGCATCAATGTGTTAAATACCGGTGGAGAACTGTCATATTATTTTTTCATTGGGATGGTATCGTATCGGTTCAGTACTGATACCAATAGTACGTCCCAAAACATGCACATTCCGAAATATTGAAAAATCATCAATACAAACCGGTAAAGCTGGTATGGTATCACCGGTACACACATGTATGGACCAATACATAGTGGAACAACTATCTAGGTGCCCTAGCATTCGTGCTGGTGCTGGTTTAGCATTGGCATGGTACAGTAAAGGTCATACTGTCCATTTTAGGTGTTTTTTGGAACTATGCAAAGCATCACAGGTCATATCTCATGGCAGCCATGGAGAGAAGAAGACGAATGGAGGCAATCTTAGCCACTGGTGAAAAAGTGTCATCAAATCCAAGCCAAATATCTGGATATAGCCCTTGGCAACCAACCATGCATTAAGTCGATCAATCATTCCATCAGGACCAACCTTTATCGTGTAAACCCAACGACAATCAACAGTAGATTTACCAGGTGGTAAGGAGACCAGCTCCCAAATGCCACTAGAATGCAAAGCCGCCATTTTATCAACCATTGCCTGCCGCCATCCTGGATAAGCCAGTGCCTCACTAATAGTTTTAGGGACAAAAACAGAAGATAAAGAGGATACAAAGACATAATAGGGTGAAGACTGACGATGATAACTCAAAAAGCTATAAAGAAGATGAGGATTACGAGTGGAGTGAATACCTTTTTGAATAGCAATGGGAAGACTATCTATCGGAGGTAGGTCCGTGGTAGATACAGGCGTTTGAGCAAAGAGTGAGTCAGTAGGAGCATCAACCGGGCCTGCATGAAGGTCAGAACGTGGACGATGATGATAAACTTGAAGTGGGCGAGCCGGAGTGTCCTCGGGATAGTTAATATAGGGAACGGAAAGAACCTCAGATATGATGGGATGCTTAAAAGGAGAAGATGCAAAAAAGGATGTGTTCTCATGGAAAGTGATATTTATGGAGGTAATGTAATGATTTGTGTCTGGAGAGTAACATCGATATCCTTTTTGAAGATGAGAGTAGCCCAAAAACACATACTTGAGAAATTTGGCAGAAAGTTTATCCGTCCAAGGATTAAATTACGAACAAAACAAGTACAGCCAAACACACGAAGGGGAAGAGCATAAAGAGAATGGGTAGGAAACATAATAGAATGTGAAATCTGATTCTATAAAACTGACGAAGGCATTCTGTTAATCAGGTAACAGGCAGTAAGCACGGCATCTTCCTACAAATCGAGAGGAATATTATTATGTAAAAGTAATGTGCAGACAGTCTCAATGAGATGACGGTTTTTATGCTCAGCAACTCCATTTTGTTGAGTACGACTACATGAAGATTCATGAAGGATGCCCTATGAAGACATGAAGCTATTAAAAGGGATGGAAAAATATTTTTGTGCATTATCACTACGTAAAGTACGAATTGGAACACCAAATTGAGTATGAACTTCAACACAAAAAGATTTAAATATTGAAAATAACTTAGAACAATTTTTTATTAAAAATAACCAAATGCAACGAGAGCAAACATCAATAAATGTCACAAAGGACTGAAAATTCAAAGTAGAACTGACACGACTAGGACCCCATACGTCAATATGAACAAGATTAAATGGGGACGCAGCCCGATTATTGACATGCTTTGGAAACGGAGCACGTGCTTTTTTTTCAAGTTGACATGACTCACATTCTAGTGATGATAGAGAGGAGAGATGGAGAATCATCTTCTGAACCTTTGAAAGACTAGGATGCCCCAAACGAATATGGATAAGAGACGATGGTGCATTAGAAGTGCAGACTACTGGTGATGCAAGTAATGTGAGGTGGTACAGCCTCTGTGACTTACACCCGACGCCAATCTCTGTCCTGTACCCCGATCCTGCACAAGGACAGAGTTACTACTAAATGTGACTGAGCAATTAAGAGAACATATTAATTGCTGACAGATATAAGATTAAAAGGACAATTTGAGATATAAAGTACAGAATCCAATGAGAGAGGAAAGAGGTCTAGCCCGACCAACACCTTTAGCTAAGATTTTAGAGCCATTAGCCAAGTAACCACAGAAAGAGAAGAAGAACTAGTAATGTTGGAGAAAAGGTATTTATTATCCGAAATATGATCAAAGGCACCAGAATTGAGAACCCATGGTCCACTGAGAAGGAATAAGTGAGACAAGCAATTAAATTACCAATGTGAGCAGTAGAGGCAATAGTAGACTGCTTGGTGGCCTGATACTGAAGATACACATCATACTCAGCAGCAGAAATGAAAATAATATGAGGTGGTGTGTCCTTTGAAAGTGATACAATGGAGATAGAATCGGTCTGGACAACATTCACAGTACGAGGTGGCCGGCCATTCAGTTTAAAACAGCGATCTTGAGTATGGCCAATCTTATGACAATAAGTGCACTATGGTCGCTGATGGTTACCTCCGCGGCCATTGCTTCCACCACGACTGTTCCGATCGAAAGATTGTGAGACAAAAACAGAAGAGTCAGTGGGAGAAGCATCAGAGTCAGAAACAAATGGAGAGAAAACGCGTAGCAGACGTGCAAAGACATCTTCCACAGAGGGTACTATGGGGCTAGCCAGAATTTGATCACGGATAGAGACAAGATCGGGAGGTAGTCCAACCAAAGTAAGAACCATAAAGAGCTTATCACGTTGTTGCTCCTGTGCTTCAGTATCAGTAGTGATAGGCAATAGTTCAGCAAGCTCCTCCTTTATAGTTTGAATCTGGCCTATATAGCTAGGCATATCCTGATAAAGTTTCTGGAGATGTAACATATCAGAAACAATAGTATAAAAACGTTGAATATCATTAGTGTATAAGGCTTTAGCCTTTTTCCACAAATCATAGCAAGTCTGATAAGGACGGAATATAGAAAAAAGTTTGCAGTCAATAGTGGACCACAAGAGACTACACAGTTAAGCATCAATCTTTTGCCAAGTGGGCTGGTCAGTAGCAAAAACATCTATAGCTTTCTTAATTAAGCGGTCTTCATATCCTCGACCTTTAAACCATAATTGAACAGCAGCCGCCCAAGACAGATAATTGGGACCAGAGAGTTGTTCTGTGGTGACCAAGGGTGAATCAAAAAAGGTAGAAGTGAAAATACTTGGCTTTGTCGAAGAAGACGGGTTCGAAGATACCGATATATTGACTTGGATTGAAGGACAATCTATGAATACCTCAAGGAACAGTAGCAACAATAAAAAGGCTCCAAATCGAAGAGAGACATGCATAAAAGAACTGAAAAATTTCTGTTCATGCGGAAATCGAGTCATGAAGGAGGACCTACACATGAGAAAGGATAAGATAATGCTCAGGAGAGGCTGGATTTTAGTGGAGAGAGACACAGCGGGATAGTGCACCGCTGGAGAGGTTAGGACGGCTAGGGTTTTCTATCCCAGGCTCTGTACCATGTCAAATGGAAAAAGATGAAGCTTATTCATTTATTACATCATTTACAAATATATATGATACACCAAGATCCTCACAAAATCTCATGATTGTGGAAAACAAATAAAAAAAAGATATAATCCCATGATTGTGGGAAACAAATAAAGAAAAGATTCAAATGATACAAAATCAAGGATGGTGGAGTTGATGGAGAAATTGATATACTTTCCTATGAAAAAATTATCATGCTTTCCAAATATCCAATGGAGGAATTGTCATGCTTTCCAAATATAACTTTCCAAATATAATAATATTCCAACACCTTGTACAAAATAATAATAATAACAATGTGTTCTACATGTTAAGGTCACTAACACTCAAAATTGTCCATACAATTGGGTTAAATGAAAATGAAAACATACACGTATTAGACTATATGAAAGATTATCAGGAGAGCAAGCTCTCAATGCATACACTCAGATGGCAAGTTTAGATTGCATATAAAGAGGAAAGCACCAGATACATATTATATCCAAAAATCAACTAGATAACCAAATGGACGGACATGGTCATAATTGATTTAGAAATTAAGAAAAAAGTAGAAGAACCAACCCCGCCCCCCCACAGACCACAACAACAACAACAAGAGGAACTTGTGTTGCACCATTTCGCTATGAGATATATGATGCCAATATATACCTTGCCTTTCAACATTTCACAAATCACTCAACTAAGCAAGGGAGTTGAGACTCTTCATGGATTGTGCACAACTATTTCGGCTAATGATTTGTACTACTATAAAGTCACAAATCCTAAACCAAGAGTACAATTTGAACTAGAAGAATACATACTCGCTCAAGAAAACATACTTATGTAAGAGTTATGGTGCTCATCATTTATGAGGCATCCAAATCTCTCAATCAAAACAAATGTCATCCTAGGGTTAAAATTCCACCTAGAAGCAGGGATCATTAAATGGTCCTGAAATTGTTTCTATTTTATATTCCCAAGTATTGCTGCTTGAATTTGCAATAGCTTATAATTTTGAAAATACATATTTTAAGATGAAAGATAGGCACTTAATAACCTTTAAGAGCGGATTAAATTTACCACAAATAGACTCCTTTTTCATTAAGAGAAGAGAAAGATCAACATGTAAGGATTATAAGATGACACCAGAAGAGTTTAGTCATACAACATTAGTTACTAGTTCTAGAAGTGTATATCAAGTCAAAGAAGGAAAGAAAGAAAAATTATTAAATATCCAAAAATAAGATGGTGGAATTTAAAAGGAGAAATATTATAGCTTTTCAAGATAAATTATTGGAGGAAAATTAGAATTTAAGGATTCAACCAAGCAAAATCTAGGACCAAATGGGCATTAAGAGGATAGCTAAAGATGTTTTAGGAGAATCAGAGGGAGAAAGGTACAATATAAAGAAACTTGACAGCGGAATAATGAGATATAGGTGGCAATTAAAGCAAACAGATTTGCTTTAAACAACAAGAAAAATAAAAGATATTGAGGAATTCATAAATATAAAGAAGCTACGAAAGATGCAAAAAGGATAGGAAGTGAGGTTAAATGTGTAGCATATGATAGGTTGTAGTCAAAAGAAGGTGAGAAAAAAATTGACAAAATAGCTAAACCTAAAGAAATGAAACTACAGATTTTAATCAAGTTAGATTTATCAAAAGTGAGGATAATAGGATATTAGTTAAAGATAAGAAAGTTAAAGAAAGAAGGAGGCATTATTTTGATAATTTATTGAATGAGTATTTAAAAAATCTTTAATGAATAAGCACAATCAAGGAGGAGTCAAGGTTATAATACATACAAATTATAAAAGCAAAGTGGATATAGCTTTGAAAAGAATGCAAAGAGGTAAAGCATTGGGATAGGATGAAATATCCATTGAGGTTCGAAAAATTATGGGAGATATTGGATTAAATTGGCTTTTACCAACAAATTTAATGAATTATGAAAACAAAGAAAATGCTAGATGATTGTAGGAGAACTATTGTAATGCATAGTTAAAAAATTGAAGATGCATGTACAAAATT
Organism: Elaeis guineensis; assembly: GCF_000442705.2. Classification (NCBI taxonomy): domain Eukaryota; kingdom Viridiplantae; phylum Streptophyta; class Magnoliopsida; order Arecales; family Arecaceae; genus Elaeis; species Elaeis guineensis. The sequence goes on from NC_025993.2 coordinate 150,937,263, forward strand.
GTTCTAATTATCTAGGAATTAGGCTTATGGGTTGCTCTATAAAATTATGGGGAAGGGTACATATAACCAATTTGGATTTATACTTGAAAGATCAACAAATCCTTTTACGTAGATAATTGATAGAAAAATATAAAGAAAAGGGAAAGTCTGCATATGTTCTTTATTGATTTAGAAAAAGCTTATGATAGGGTACTAAGAAAAATGATTGATGGGCTTTAAGGAGTGTATACATAAACAGTATATTAAGATGCTTGAGGACATATATGCTGGGAAATAATAAATGTTACAAACTACTATGGCACAACAAGTATTTTTCCAGTCACAATGGGCTTATATCAAGGACCAACACTAAGCCCATATCTATTTGCATTAATTATGAATAACCCCATGTCCAATATTGAGGTAAATGTATCATGGTGTATGTTATTTGTGGATGACATAGTATTGATTGAATTGATGAAAAAACTAAATTAAATGTTAAGTTGGAATTGTGAAGGAGACTTTAGAAGATAAGGGCTTAAAAATTAGTAGAACCAAGACATAATATTTGAAATGCAAAATCAATCAAGATTGATAGACAAGAAATACCATAAAGTAACCAATTTTGTGATTCGGGATCTATTATACAAAATAATAGAAAGATAGATGAAGATATATATAATAGAATTAGAGCTGGTTGGATGAAGTGGAAGAGTGTATCCGCGATACTATGTGAAAGGTGAATACCTTGGAGACTAGAAAAAGATTTATGGAATGATAGCAAGGCATGTAATATTGTATGGCTCAGAGTGGTGAGCAATAAAGAAGGTATATGCAAATAAATTAAGTAAAATGGAAATGAAAATGTTAAGATGGATGTATGGTAAAACTAGAAAGAATAGATTAAGAAATTTTTATATTAGAAGAGCTATAGGAGTTTCACAAATTAAGGGAAAAACGATAAAAATTTGATCGAGATGGTGTGGACATGTGCAATAACAATCTGAGGAGGCTCCTATAAGGAGAGGTACTTTAGTTGGTGTTGAAGGTTGTAAGAAAAGAAGGGGAAGACCTAAGTTAACATGGATGTAAGTTGTGAGAAAGTTACAAAAAAAATTGGAATAATATTAGATATGATCCTAGATAGGAATACTTGGCAAATGAAAATCCATAAAGCCAATCCCAAATAGTTGGAAAAAGGCTAGATGATTGTGATTGTGATTGTGACCCCCAAGTATTTCTCCCACACCCAATTACTGTGCCACTTCAAATGATATACATGAAATCTCACTCCTCTAATCTCATCTCACTTTAATCTTTCCCTGCTATTTCACACTATTCAATAATTGAATTTGCAACTAGTCAGGTTAAATATTGCTTTAAAATATATAAGAATGTGCAAAGCAGTTCTTGTTGTTCAAGATATCACATCATCTTTGATCTGACAAATGATAAAGAAACATATGTGCATAACTATATCCTATATGTAAATAAAACAAAGACACATATACCACATATGATCTTTGCATGGGACATAATTCCATTATACATGTCTACATCTGGCTTTGTGTCTGATCTTTGTTGATCCCTCTTGCAGAAATTTAATGCTTCAGACTCAAGCAACACTGTTGTTGTTCAAAGATTAAGCATTGGTAGTAGCATGTCCTGAACAGGAGTTATTCTAATTTCCTCTTTTTGCAGTAAACTTGAATTAGAAGGCTTTCAGTTTGTGTACGTATATGTATAAATACATGTGTGTATATATGTATGCATGTAAAAAGGCGGGGGTTGGGATTTATCACCTTTGCAGGCTCATTAGCTGTTCTTCTAAGTCTTTCTGATAGCCGAATGTAACCAAATGACCAAAAGACTGACACAAATGCTGCTGCAATACCACCAGCAGTCGTATAAAATGTAACTGATGATGTGACCTTCCCAGTAACAACTGCAGAGAATGATAAAATTACAGCTGCCACAACAGTGCACACAAGTTGCCCCCAAAATCCTGCACTTCCCAACCGCTTGAAATATCTAGCAGTGCTCTCTAACCTCTTGGAGACCTGCTCATTTGGCCACTGATTTGAGTTAAAACAATGAACAAAGGTTGGTGGATGAGACAATAAACAGCAACCAGCTGACTCAAAAGAACCACATTACCACTGATTTCAATTTAGAGGCTCCAAGCCATATAGATGATTGGAATCATGACAAATACATGGCATCCTGAAAAGGGAAAAAAAACTCTCCTAGATAAACACATATAATAATTGTCATGTAGCAAATGTAGTTTCCCTTAAGGGCACCGAAAAGAAAGCACAGGGGTTTTACTGGTCATGCTCATGCCAGCTAGGAATTAGATGGTAGGCATACCATGCCCATCTATGCTGACTCTCAATCAACCTGTCAGAGTATAACCAGCTTGTGATTCAACCTCTTAACTCCACTCCACCATTCTGATATAAAGTTTCTATAGAAATTTGCGAATCTTAGAATCTCCACCATCTGTGCTAGTTGACCATGTATGAGCCTACCCATTATTTCCGTGTATAATGTGTTTAGCCATGCTAAATGTCATTAGAACCAAATCACAAAAAGATGTCAAAAGGTTTAATGGAATTCCACCATGTTATATCAGATATGTATCACTCAGCAGGATTGGAATTTGGTTTTCTATTATTTGTGTGTGTCTCAACAATTTAAGTGCAGTTGGCAGCCTGGTACGAGGCATGGTGGTAAGTGGCCGGCAAGGCACATGTTGTGCTATGCCATGCCAAAACAAACAAACAAACATACAAATAAACAAATATTTTTGGCTCAGTACCAAGCTGTATTAACCTGTGTTAATCTGGCATGGGTTGTATCAGCACACCAGGCACAAGACACCAACCCAGTGTGGAGTATTGGCACTGGTCCATCACAGATCAGGATGGGCTCAATCCTTTGCGAGCACTTAACACATTTGACATGAAATAGAAGTAGTCTGATTTGTCATACTCGAGTTTTTCCCCTGAAAGTAATATCTTACCTGATCAAGTGATAATGATAATTATATACGTTGAGTGGTTTTGTCACTCTACGACATGATTCTTGTTTTCTGCAACCAAATACTCTAAGTTCCCAACAGATATCAGCTTTCCCTAACTAACATGGATTGTGTTCAGGAAACCCACTTTATCAAGATGTATTATGTCCGTAGCCTACATTTGCCGCACATGGCAAAACCATTTCAAAGAAATTTATTTTTCCCTCTATCATTTCTACTCGGAATTGATAAACACTTAATTTAAGTCATTTAAAGTAAAAAATTATATTTAATTTATTTTATTTATTAAGAATTTGATGCTTCTTTTTATGTTTTACAGGAAAGATGATCGCCGATACAAAAAATCCTATTCATAGATCAAAAAGACTCAAGTTTGAAAAAATTTGGACTTAAAATAAAATTAAAATAAAAGAAGGATGTATATGGTATTATAGAAAATGAAGATACTATGCAAGAAATCCAAAAGGATATAGATGTCATTGTGAAGAAACAAATGTTTCTTTTTGGAATACAAAAAAGTTGTTTCACGTGGAATACTCCTGGGCGCGCGAGTGCGCGCGCGTGAGCGCGTGGATGCGGGGCGAACGCGGGTGTGGGCGCGCGGCAAGCGGGCGCGCGGCAGACGGGTTCGCAGGAAGTTTTTGATGGCGGTCGAACAGATGCTTATTAAAGAAAAAAAATTAATATTTAGAAATATTTTGAGAGGAAAGATTTGTATTTTCTTTAGTCCCATATCGGAAAATCATGTAAAACTCCTCCCTCCTAACACCTATAAAAAGACTTTTGTACTCCCATTGAAGGGGGAGCCCAGAAATTCTTCTAGAGCTTTGCATAGAGGAATAGAAAGGGACTACTTCATGAACAGCTAGGCTAGTAGTCTCGGGAGTGGAGAAGAAATTTTGTAACGACACAGAGATGATTTATTGTTCTAAACTTTCCTGTATTTCTTTATATGCAATAAAGATTATGCTTTTTATTTAAATCGTCATGAGTTCTTTATTTGCTCCCTTTCATATGCTTTTATTTATGCTTTCTTGTTAGATTAATATTAGGAACAACTTTTACTTTCCGGAGACGCGCCGTGATCTACGGATACGGGACGTGCCAAGGAAAGAAGAGTTGTTTACCTAGTACTTTCCGGAGACGCGCCGTGATCTACGGATACGGAGCGTGCCGAGGAAAGATAGGTATTTTTCCTAAGATTAATCGCATCTATTTAATTAAAAAAAAAGAGATACAACTCTGCTAGTGCAAAATTAATTCAAAACTCCTGAGCTCTTTATTTTCTAATAACATCAATTTTAAGATAATTTATTTTCTAAATCAAAAACAACGCTTCTTTCTTTTATTTTGCAATCTCAACTTAGCCCAAGGTCCCTGAGGATACGATCTCGACTCATCCTACCTACGTAGTGAGTAGAGTTATTTTTGGTGCTATCAACGACTACGCATCAAATTTTGGCGCCGTTGTCGGGGACCTTGGTACGGTTGAAAAAAAAGCCACTGATATTTCATAACACTTAACTAAAATAGCGTAACCTCAAATATAAAAATTTCTAATTTGATTGGACACCTTGTTTCTTTGCATCTCATCTCCATAATTAATCTTAAGGGCAATAACCCATTAATCAGATAAGGTATGGATTTGATCACCCTTCCTTGGCCCACAAATCACTCCCTTACATTTGCATAACCTAGACCTTAATCTAAAATCAACTAGACGTCAGCCCTAAGAATTTCGAGCTCAATAGGATAAGAAAGCTCTAGAGTTGAACCGAGTGCGGATTGGTTAATTGCTCGGTGTCTAAGGCAAGTGGTTAAAAAAAGTGATTTTCAATTGATTTCGTTGACTGACTTGGCCAACTCAGTTGGTGTCTAAGGAAAGCAACAAGCAGGGAACCTCCCACATCTTACGCTTACCTGGCCGAGTCAGTTAGTCAGTCTTGAGCTTGGAGTGCTCAAAGGCGGTCTTGGAAGTTAGGAGCTGTCTAGATCTAAGTTAACCTTAGGATAGAGAGTCTATGATTGTTTAAATTGATTGCAATTAACATCTAAACATTACTAATTTCTTCCTTTTCATAGATTTAAGATTCTTAGGTTCTTCTCTTTAGATTTTCTTCATTCTTTTCTCACTTTATTATAAAAATATATATTATAAAAAAAAAAATTTCTGTGTTTGCTCTACAGTATAATTGTAAGGTGTATGCTTGGCCGTAGATCGTTACGACCAGAAATCCAACCTTTTAATCCAGAAATAGAAAGAACCTTTAGAGCCAACAGACGTAAAAATATAGACCGAAATCAGGAGAATGATCCACCCAAGCAATTGAAGGAGTACTTTACTCCTTCCACATATACCTACTCACCTTGTATTCAAGTGCCCCCTGTGGAGGCCACTCAATATGAAATTAAGTCCAGTATAATCCAAATGTTACCTTCATTTTATGGACTTAGTAATGAGGACCCTTATAAACATCTTGAAGAATTTCTTGAGATATGTTCAACTGTCAAAATTCACAACTTCTTCGATGATGCTCTTAGGTTAAAATTATTCTCTTTTTCACTTAAGGACAAAGTCAAATACTGGCTACATACTTTGGATTCCATGACTATATCAACCTGGGACCAGCTGCAAGGAGAGTTTCTCAAGAAATATTTTTCCATAGGAAAAACTAATCAAATAAGGAAAGCCATAACTAGTTTTTCCCAATTAGATGGAGAAATGTTTCATGAAACATGGGAGAGATTAAAGGACCTTATTAGAAAATGTCCCCACCATGCTGTACCCAAGTGGCAGTTAATCCAATATTTTTATGATGGGCTATCGGAAAGACATCGACAAATGGTCGATGCATCATGCGGTGGGACATTCATGCTGAAAAGTGAGGATGAGGCATGGCAACTGTTTGAAATTTTAAGTGAAAATTTATTACATCATATGTCTGCCTCTATTAGAGATAAACCCATGTTAAACCCAAAGAGAGGTGGAATATATGAAGTAGGAAATGCCATAGATATCCATCATAAGGTAGATGAACTGTCCCAAAAATTAGATCGTCTTCTAAATACTGGACAATCCCCGATTCCACCTAACCAAATCCAAGAAGTTTGTACATTGTGTGCAAGTCCGAACCATTTTGTTAGTGAATGCCCAGCTGCACCTCAATTTCCTGAGTTTGTGCACGAGCAGGTTCAGCAAGCTCAAGTCCAACAAGCTCGCAGACCAGAAAACGATCCATATTCAAGCATTTATAACCCCGGCTGGAGAAACCGTCCAAATTTTTCTTGGAGACCACAACCAGTGGTTGGTCCTGCCGCACCTCGACCTCAATATCAGGATCCAACATATAGGCATGGACCATACCATCAATTTTAAAATGCTCCTCAACCGTCTACTACTGGTCACAGCTCAGCTTTTGAGAAAAAATTTCTGAAAGCACTAGAACGATTAGAAGTCAACACTCAGATCCTTAACTCCCACACACAATCCATTGCTAAGCTAGAGACCCAAATAGGTCAACTAGAGACTGTATTCAGTAGGAGGGAAGGAGGAAAATTATCTAGCCAACCCGAGAGCAACCCAAGAGGACAATTTGTGATTGAGAGTTCTAATACCCCAGAAGCTTTTTCTGAACATGCCAAATCAATCATGACTCTGAGAAGTGGGAAGGTCATTGAACACACTAGTAAAACCAATGAGACCGACACTAAACCTCTAACCGAATCCAAATCACCCAAGAACAAAGAGGACCTGAAAATAGAGAAGGAACCAACTGCACCGGAATCATCTTACTTGCCTAAAGCCCCATTTCCGGATGCCTTGAAAGCTCCTATTCCTGCAGATAAGAAGGGAGAAAAACTCGATGAGATGTTGGAATTGTTTAAGCAAATCCAAATTAATCTTCCCCTTCTAGACGCAATCAAACAGGTCCCTACTTATGTCAAATTTTTGAAGGATTTGTGTACCCAAAAACGTAAATCTAGATCACAAATTTCAAAGAAAATACGCCTCACTGAACAGGCTAGTTCTATCTTCCAGCATGCCACTCCTCCAAAGCTTAAGGACCCAAGAGCCCCCATCATTTCCTGTGTTATAGGAGATTATCACATTGAAAAAGCTCTTCTGGATTTAGGGGCAAGTGTGAATCTTTTACCTAGTTCGGTGTATGAACTTTTTGGATTCGGAGAACTGAAACCCACATCAGTCACACTGCAGTTAGCCGACAGATCAATTAAAGAATCACGTGGAATGCTTGAGGATGTCTTGGTCAAGGTAGATGAGTTTTACTTTCCAGTTGATTTTCTGGTTCTCGACATGGAACTAAGTGGCAACCCCAGACAAATTTTCATTATCTTAGGACGACCCTTCCTAGCTACGGTAAATGCATGCATTAATTGTAGGACAGGAGTCATGGACGTATCGTTTGGGAATAAGAAACTGAGACTGAATGTGTTTGGTGCTTCCCAAGGACCATCAATGGATAGTTGCTTCGAAGTAGATACACTAGAAGACATTATAGAAGATGCAACACCCACAATTCTAGCACCAGACCCCTTAGGTACTTGCTTGGCTCACTTTGGAGTGTATGACTTTGAGGGATATATGAAAGAAGTTAACACCTTGTTGGATACACCACACGATAAAACCACTCCTCCATGGACAATCAAGTATGAGCCATTGCCCACCTTTTGTTGGTTTTATTGCATATGACGTCTGGCTGAAGACGTTAAACTTAACGCTTTTTGGGAGGCAACCCAAATTTTTTTATTTTGTTTTAACTGATCTTCATTTTTTTTAAGAATAAAGGACTACTCTGTATGGAAGAGTCTGTCAATAAACTTGACGTCTGACTGAAGACCTAAAACTTAGCGCTTGTTGGGAGGCAACCCAACGATTTCATATTTTTTTTACTTTACTGCAGCTGCAGGAATTTAGAACAAGAGCCTATTAATCAATGAAGCTATCTTCAACTTTCGAAGTAAAATTATCCCAGGTGCACTCTCTCCTTTTATTTTCTTTGCTTTCCTACTCCATTGAGGACAATGTAGATTAAGTTGGGGGGGAAGAAAATTAATCAAATCCTCGAGTATGGTCAAATAATTAGTTTTGTGTATCCGAATTTTATTTTGATTAAGAATCAATTAGGCATCCTAAACAATGAATGATTAACGGTCAAGATAATTTTAGAGAAAATGAGGAATAAATTATTAAGAAAACCCAATGAATGGTAGGGTTTAGACTAGACCAAATTTTAGGAGTGATTCTACAACCCTCTTCTTACTGATCTCAATAAAGAATCTGCTTCATGAGAGATTGGGTGGAAAGGTCGAGATATGCAAAAATTCTTCTTAAAATTTACTTAAAAATATATATATATATTGGTTTCCTACTGAGTAACCAGGCCCTTTCGCCAAAGTAAGCGTTGTGGTTCGCGTAAAAAGGTGGACAATGTTAAAAAAAAAAAAAATGGATAATAAGGGGACTAAATTGCAAGAAGATAATAAACCTCTCTCCCATTAAGTTAGAGGATTTAAAGAGTAAAGTGGGGAGTTGGTGAAAGAAAAGCTCTTGAAATTTCTTTAGTTAATACTCAGCCACTAATTGGATCAAATTGATAATCCAATGAAATATCTCTTTAATGGTTTGACCAGGTATCATCTACCTTTTGGGATGCCTAACCTAATTTTTGATTCAAGACCGAGTCGGTACACAATGCTGATATATCTATTTTACTCGAAGACGAGCAAAATTCAAGTTGGGGGGTGTGATAAACAGTTAATTTAAGTCATTTAAAGTAAAAAATTATATTTTATTTATTAAGAATTTGATGCTTCTTTTTATGTTTTACAGGAAAGATGATCGTCGATACAAAGAGTCCTATTCATAGATCAAAAAGACTCAAGTTTGAAAAAATTTGGACTTAAAATAAAATTAAAATAAAAGAAGGATGTATATGGTATTATAGAAAATGAAGATACTATGCAAGGAATCCAAAAGGATATAGATGTCATTGTGAAGAAACAAAAGTTTCTTTTTGGAATACAAAAAAGTTGTTTCACGTGGAATACTCCTGGGTGCGCGAGTGGGCGCGCGAGTGCGCGCGCGTGAGCGCGTGGACGCGGGCCGGACGCGGGTGTGGGCGCCCGGCGAGCGAGCGCGCGGCAGACGGGTTCGCAGGAAGTTTTTGATGGCGGTCGAACAGATGCTTATTAAAGAAAAAAAAATAATATTTAGAAATATTTTAAGAGGAAAGATTTGTATTTTTTTTAGTCCCATATCGGAAAATTATGTAAAACTCCTCCCTCCTAACACCTATAAAAAGACTTTTGTACTCCCATTGGAGGGGGAGCCCAGAAATTCTTCTAAAGCTTTGCATAGAGAAATAGAAAGGAACTACTTCATGAGCAGCTAGGCTAGCAGTCTCGGGAGTGGAGAAGAAATTTTGTAACGACACAGAGATGGTTTAATGTTCTAAACTTTCCTGTATTTCTTTATATGCAATAAAGATTATGCTTTTTATTTAAATCGTCATGAGTTCTTTATTTGCTCCCTTTCATATGCTTTTGTTTATGCTTTCTTGTTAGATTAATATTAGGAACAACTTTTACTTTCCGAAGACGCGCCGTGATCTACGGATGCGTGCCGAGGAAAGAAGAGTTGTTTACCTAGTACTTTCTGGAGACGCGCCGTGATCTACGGATACGGAGCGTGTCGAGGAAAGATAGGTATTTTTCCTAAAATTAATCGCATATATTTAATTAATAAAAAAAAGATACAACTCTGCTAGTGCAAAATTAATTCAAAACTCCTGAGCTCTTTATTTTCTAATAACATCAATTTTAAGATAATTTATTTTTAAATCAAAAACAACGCTTCTTTCTTTTATTTTGCAATCTCAACTTAGCCCAAGGTCCCTGAGGATACGATCTCGACTCATTCTACCTACGTAATGAGTAGAGTTATTTTTGATGCTATCAACGACTATGCATCATGAACCGTCCTCTAATGTAACTTAGTCCCTCTAGTTTTAGCACAATTTCTCAGCTTTCATTTTATAGAATCATCCTCTATTCCTCAACTATATTTACAACTTCATCATTTTACCTGACCTATCTCATCCCTTAAGAACACATACTATGAATTGATTCAGTGCTTTTGCACATATAAATTATGATTATTGCAAAATACTCATTTGGGTGATCTCCCACCCATCAACTCTTACTGCAGCCATCGCTACAACCAAGCTTCCACCAAAGTTATGTTTCATTTATTTGTTTTGGGTCCGACTACTTATTTATACTTTTTCTAGCCGGGGCTTCATCCCATAATTCTGAATGCAATTACAGATTCCTACTTCTCCTCCAAAATAGATCATTAAATTGACAATTTCAATGGATGATTTGGACCTATGTTTCCATGCTGGAATAACAAAAAAAAAAAAGGGCTCATCCTTCCTTGCCTCCTTCATTTATAACATACCCATTTTATACTCATTCACTTCACCTACCCATTCTAAACACATGGATTTTGAGAAACCTTTCATGGCCATATCCAACAAATAAAGCAATAAGAACCCCATAGTTTCTAAATCATCTATTCCCAGCGAAACCAAAAAAATCTCATAACGATTGTATCCATCGAGAAAGAGGGATACAAATCAAGACTCGGCAAGGGAAAGAAAAGAGAATGGACCTGCGCGAGCTTTGCCCTCTCCGATTCATCATCGGCAGCAGAAGGGAAAGTGGCGGCCGCGAGCGCCGCGGTCCGGCTCGCAGGCTCGTGGATTGGCGATGCGGCGGAGACGAAAGAGAAGGAAAAAGAGTATGGGGCGAGGACTCTGGAAGGAGAGAAAGAGAGACTGGGACGACGGAAGAGAGGGGCGACGGTGGGGGAAAGGGGGACGGTGACAAGGGTTTTAGATTGACGCGGCGGATGCGGCGGAGAGGAGGCCACCAGCAGCCCGGCGGATCGAACCCCAGGCCGCGAAGGCAGCAGCAGCGCCTGCATTATGCGGTGCTCCGGGGTGGAGCTTTGTCCCACAAATGCTGCGCCGCCTGTCCCGTATTTTATTTTTATTAGTCTCCCTCCTGTCTCTACCCTTTCGGTAGTTCCTAAAGAACATCGGACGTTATATATATATCGTAAGTTAACAATTTTTTTGATTAAAAATAAAAAAAATTATTTTATTATTATATTCTTGAAAAGAATCAATAAATTTAAGAAAAAAATCAAAAAATTTTATCTTTTAATTTTTTTCTTTTTTTATTAATTTTGTATATCCATAGACATTAGAGTCCTAACAGGTTTAGACGGGGTGTTTGAAATACGCCTTAAAATTAAAATTTAATATTAATATTAATTTTATTATTAAAAAAATAAAATAAAAATTATAAAAGATTCATCAATATTTAATTTTAAAAAAATTATAAATTTAAATTATTTTTATTTTTTTATAAAATTTTTTATTAATATATATATATATATATATATATATATATATATATATATATATTTTAAATTCTTCTTTTCCAATCAGGATGTCAGTCTTATTAGCCAAAAAGAAGAAGAAGGGTTTATGTATGGTTAAATCATTTGGTGAATTATTATGTTATAGTATTATAATTATTTCCTGGTTCTCTTTGTATCACGTATGTGTGCATGTTTGGTATGTACTCTAATAACAGTTCCTGTGAAGCTGTTATTCTATTATAACGGCCATTGTACTTGTATAGGAGAAATAGTAACAGCTTTTTAAGAGCAATTTAAGTTGATAAGGTGCCTTTACCATTAAAATTTAGTAGCAATATGTTTGTCACGAATTTTCGGTCGATTGTGTCCATATCAAATTCGATCTTATTTATGAAGGCGCTTTCTATTCCTTGAAAAGGAGACTCACAGTCATTATCCTCGGGACACAATGCCAAACTCTGATTCCATATAGTGACAGTTTATAGGATTCATAAAGCGATAATCCATTTTAGCAAACCTACTACAAAGAGAATTAGGCATCCCAAACACTACCGAGATCAACCAAAGAAAAGCTATTGAGTTCCGTTGAACTTCTATTTCTCCATGGGTCTTATAGATCAACATTTTTAAGAGATTTATAGGAAAATAATAAAGTTCCAACAAAAGTGAGCATAAGAAATAAATTCAACTTGACACACGTGAGTTACGTTGTAATATAGGAGAGAGGATATTATTAGTCACAATGAGGTAAAAAAAAATTTAGATTTAAATATAAAGAAACCATCCATCAATCATGAGATCCATAAAATCTGTCTGCAGCACTAGCACGTCAAGTAGGAAATCACTCCTATGATTGTAAAGTCCCTCCCATCTCCGTAAATAATTTTTTTTTTGATTGTGGAATTATGTTGTGATGCAGGGGAGATGATATTATTAATCAAAAAGATTCTGTTTGTAATAATAATAAATAAATTTTAAAAAAAAATTGCAACACTATTAATTACAAATATACCAATATTTCATAAGTGAAACAATCAAGTCAGTCCTCCACGTGACATGTCGTGAGAGTCAATCGGCTCAGGCTTACCACGTAGCCTACACGTGCTAACACAACCAACCTCTCCTCAACACGTGTTGGCATGGCTTCTCCTGCTTCCTTGGTCATATGAGCAACCTCACTGAAACCATTGATCTGGCAGCCACCTCTTCTTCCCAATCGCCTCACGATACTTCACAAAAAGACTGTGTTTGGCCTCCAAAATGAATTCTTCCAAGGTAATAAGCAGCGATCATCCATTCTTCATGAGTCTCCTCAGATCTATGCCTTTTAATTTGGTTGTCGTTGAGCTTGCTACATATTATCGCAGGGCACTGCGACGGCCACCGCCGCCACCAAAACTCCGCCGGATGCAGGAGGGAAGGAGACGAAGACAGTGCAGACGGTGGACTACCGGTCGTCGGCGGGGCAAGGACAGCAAAAGAAGAGGCCGGTCGAGGTGGTTCATGAGATCCCAGCCAAAGGATCGGATGTTCCCACCGTAGCTGCGAAGCAAGACTAGGCTTATGGCAAGCGATGTTATGTGTATGTTTTTGAGTGCTGCAATCCATGGCCAGAACTTGAATAAGTGATTGTTCTGGAAAATTTGAATACTATGTTGTGTTCTCTTTTCGTCAAAAATGTTGAGTTTGTTTTACCTCTTCTTTTCTGGATTTAGTTTGGGGATCCGGTGATGTGTTGATTAAAGGAGGCACCACTTATAAGGGCTTGTCATATTCTCGTTTTTAAGTTCACAAAGTTGGATCACAAGCGTCGTGCGTTATACTTTATGGTGGGACGCTGGAAATGGAGATCTTTCCCAATTCCCATATTTCAGCTTGGCTGGGTGATTACGTCTAGAAGGGGTTGGGATCGGTGGCAAGTGCGAAAGATGTAGATGATGGTACTTCTCCGTGCTGTGTATCCTGGTCCATTCAATTGTTTACCATTGATTGATGCACAAATGGCGGGGAATGGATTTGGGCCATGGAAACTCATTTTTAAGATCAGGAGTTGCACCTTGCCAGGATTTTTCAACGCGAATATTTCAGCTAGGAATTGATACACAATAAAGCTAATATATTGCTTTTTCTAGGCCAAGATAAAGGGCACCAGAAATTCCCAGCAACGCACGTCATATATAAATATTGATGGAAAATATCAAATGCTTCATTTATATATGTTTCGGCGGATCTAGACTTTTTTTTTAATATATATATATATATATTATTTTTGAAATTTTTGCATACTTTAGTATCTAATTTAACTATACATTATACATTAACAAATACATGAATTTGTTTAAAAAATTATTCATACACTGTGACTCCGACTAAAATGCACATATGTACAAAAACTACTTTTATGTAATTAAATAAATGTGTTTACTATAAAAAAAAAAAAAAAAAAAGTATAAAACTCGTTTGGGTTCTGCAGTTTGGCAGCGAGTCAACCTACCAACCCATAATATCATAACATAAATAAATGTTAACCGGTGATGAATTAAAGAAGTCAAAAAATGACTAAATAAATAAACTAAGAAGTTATATGAGCATAGTAACTTTTGTAACGAGAAGTATTGGTGGGAGAGCTTCTATTGCGTCAATAACACAAGTTAAAATCATAGAACATACAAGTTTAAATTTTCTTTTTGGGTTTTCATCGAGACTCCAATCAATAAAATAGTTGATCTAGCTATTGAAATGGTGTATTAGTTCGAGCCACTTATAATTTCCTAGTTGTGGTTGAGGGGTTTCCTTTCTAGTTTTGGGTCATTATTGACCAACTCATCAAAGCTTTAGACTACATGTTGGATGGATTGATTTAATTGAGTCACAGTACTTGACTCTATTTAAATATATTATTATAATAATATATATATTTTATTTAAATATATTATTATAATAATATATATATTTGTAAAAAAAAGTATATCTATAACAAAGAAAATTTAACATTCTACTTGAAAATTACACCAAGCAATTTAAGATGGAGCTATTTTTAAAATTATAAAAATAGTTTAAATATGCAAAAATAAAAATATTTTTTTTTTTTGAAATCCTTGTTGTCATTTGATACAATAAAATCCTAAATAGCTAGATATCCCTTATGGGGTATGCCATTTGATGGTTAGTAGTCAAAGGCCACCTAAAGACCTAAATATTTATATACATCCCTGCTAAAAATATATACCATCTCATAAATAGTGACACCAATTTTTCTATTTTTTACCATCCCATCAATTTATGGCATACACCTAATAATAACTATTTATAATATTTATAACATTCATTATTTTATTTCTAGGTAAACCAGCAATTTGTATTATCGCATAGAGAGATGCGCAAGGAGAGCAAACTTATTGTACAAATCAATCAAAAAAATATTGTGAAAGATTATATAAGATTTGAATGATGAAAATATCATTTTCTCTTTATGACATCCTATAAAAAAATTATGACAGCTCGAGCAGGAAGTCATAATTTCAATGCAGGATGTCATAATATCGATCCAGGATGTTATAATTTTTTCAGAAAAAAAGATATATTTTTATTATTCAAAATTTTAAATAAAAAAATAGAATTACAAGCATTAAATACGTATTAAAAAGCGGTGGCTATGTAGTCCAATCGGACAAGATGATGCACCCCATGTCGGATTTTCTATACCACGGGCGATGTACAAAGAATTTCTCTATTTGGGAATAGTTCGTTGTTCAAATCTTATATATCAGGGACTTACAACTAATTTATCTTACACTTAGTCATCTTTTTATATACTTTTTAATTTTTTTCTCAAGATCCATCTGATTGGGATTAATCTAGTATGAGAAAGTAAATCTCATATTAAATTATCATATTTTATTTAAAAAATGGAAGAGAGATGGTAAAAGAATCGATGGATCTTGTTGTGGTCACGAGTCAATGGGTCGAATTGCTCGGATGACTGGATTGACTTAGTGCCCATATATGTAAGGTATTATCCATTTTAGCAGTCAAGAGTATTGTTTGCTTTAGCTACAGTCAAGAGGTCGAATTGCTCGAATGGCTGGGTTGACTCCGTACTATCACACGGGATCGCATGATTTTATCTTTTAAAAAGCACCTCATGTAGGTGAGAAAGTTTAAATTCATATAAACTATACTCTCTCTTAACTCATAATTAATGTGGGACTAAAAATGTCCTTTCCATCTATACCATAATAGATCTTATGTTTATTTTTTGGAAAGAGAATGTAAAACAAATACCGAGATCAGTATTTGATAATTTTTTGAATAATAGTAATCTATATTTAATAAAAATATTCTCAATAATGAGACATTGATGATAATAACAATATCGAGAAAAATAAAGCTTAAAAAATAGAGTATATACATAATCATTAAATTTATTTTAATATTTTTTTTAAAAATTTATTTAATAAAAAATTTTTATAAAAAAATAAAATACAAATCATATTATGTAAAAAATTATGTGATTATAATTATTATATAAAAATTATCGGAGATGACTATACTAGTTTAATATTAAAAAATTATTCTATATCGATGGATAAATTTATAAATTTGGCACTATTTTTATACAGAGTTACTTCTATTCAAACATAATATATATTTTTTTGATATCATTTAGGGAGTAATTTTTCTGTTAATCAAATACAGTAAAAATATATATTTTTTCATAATCATTTTTTTCAGATCAATAATTACTAGAAATCGTCAGATTTGCCGGACTTCCTTTTGGAGTTGTATCCTAATAATACCTAACAAAATCCGACTAATTAATTAGTTGGTAAGATGTAGCGCCGACTTCACATAAAACTGAAAAAATATGGATCTCCAACTAATTTTTCACATAAATCTCTCAAACGTCCCTCCCCTCCCCGATCCTTCTTATTCTCCTCCTCAATCTTCTTTCAAAACTTCCAAAATCTCCTCAAACCATATTTCCATTCTTAGATATAAACTCAAACCGGAATAACCTCTTTTCCCGCCTTCTCCCCAACGCCCCTTTTTTCCTCTCCCTCGCCGGCGAGCCCTCGGAGCCCCTCGCCGCGTGTCGACCACCGCAGCGGCGGCGATCTTGCCGATGGACGGCCGCGATGGATACTCCGACTCTCCATCACAAAAGAGAGACCGAAAGACTTCGTCGGGGGAGGTTACGAAACATACTATTAAATGGGGAGCGACCAGGAGAGATTTCAGCTCCGCCGTTACTCCTAAAAATAAGAAGCAAAAAGGAATAAATTCTTAAAAAGGGTGATCATAGTTTGCAAGCAACAACCCAATAAGGTATTCTTCACAAATTCTTGCTTCTACCCTTATTTTTAGTGGTTTTCGTTCTCCTTACGATCTAAATAAAGCTCCTCTTCCTTTGCCTCTCTCTCCTCAACGTTCCCACCATCTCCCTTTCCCATCTCTCTAGTTATTGCATGTAAGGTTTCCTCCCCTCGCCATAAATTGACAGGACTGGAGTCGGGAAACCTTCCTTCGGGGTGGAACCCACACAAGCATTCCTGAGGTTAGTTCTTCGTGCAGTGAAACCAACGCAGCAATTCAGCCTTGATATTTTTTTTCCCATTTTGATTTAACTGATTTGATTTGGTATAAGATGATACCATTTGTCTTAATTTATAAATTTATAAATTTACTTGGGGTATCGATTTTAACGATAAAGGCATGGATTTTTATTGCATGAATGAAAGGATTCCTCGAAGGAATTGGAGGTAATGATGTGGCATCCGTTTCTGGTTCTCTTGCTGCTGCATGGAGCTTCTGCAGCTGGGGATCAGTTGGCGGCACAGCCCGCACCTGGGGACCCTGCGAATGCAAAGCCAGCAGCTGCGAGACCCCAGGCGGCAAAGTGGAAGACATTGAGCGGTATCTTGATGGCTTTTATTTGATTTACCGAATCGTTTTCATTTCTTTAGGTTCTCTTTTTGTAATGCATATTTTGAAATTCTATGAAGAAAACATATTTTTTTCATGGTTCTATGGGTGAAATCTCTTGACTAGGATAGGTTGGTACGGTACAATCTGGGGCTCTCACAGCTGCCGCTCTGTAATTCATGATAAATGGAATTCACTTCTGTCTCATTCAAAAAGTTTTGACTGCTATTGGTTGCTCTATTTTGCTAGGCTTTACATTCATGTGTTATTGCATGACATATTGGTTAATTTCCTTTGAGGCTGGTGCCACGGTCAATACTATGTCTCGACTTTAAATTTGCATGCAAAATAAATGTAAAATAGATGGATAAGGTTTTACATTATCGCCTGGAAATGTTGATAGAGGGGACCACCATTGGGAGTTTCGATTGTGGAGGTCGTTGTCTGATTACATAATACGTATGCCATCCAATCTCTAATATGTGGGTTATTTAGGCTGTTTCAGATAATGGGGACTACAGTTTGTCTTGTTTAAGATCTTGTCATGATTAATATTAGTGATGTGTGAGAAAAACAACATAGCATGTTTTTTTTTTCTCCTTTCATCTACAACTGCCACCACAATCTGTAACTTTTTTGGTCATGTTAGTCATTTTGACCTGTTATAAATGTTAAAATTAAAATTTAGAAATGCATGTGTTTTAACTAGATAACTAGATAAAAGGGGGATTATGAAAAATATAATATTAATGTGTTAGCTCATGGAACAGGAAATTGAGATCTATTATCTTGATGTATTAATAAAATTATTTTCACTTTCATGTGCAGGTAATGCTCCATTGGTCATAGCACGTGGTGGCTTTTCAGGGATCTTTCCTGAGTCTAGCCAGTTCGCATACCAGTTTGCATTGGCAAGCAGCTTGAAAGAAACTGTTCTATTGTGTGATCTGCAATTGACCAAAGATGGGGCTGGTATTTGCCTTTCAGATTTGAAGCTTGATAATTCAACAACTATATCGAGTGTATTTCCAAAGAGAGACACAACTTACTCTGTGAATGGACAGTCTCTTAAGGGATGGTTTTCTGTGGATTTTACAACGGATGAGTTAATCAGCAATGTCACAAGTAAGTACATCATAGTTCTTGTGCTTCCAATGGGAAATTTGTCAGCAGTTCTATTAGTTCCTTGGATGATTTTAGAAAACAAGCTACAGTTTGGCAGTTCTTCTACTTAAGATGCATTGTATTTTAGTAATTAATCAGCACATTGTGTTCATTCTAGAGGCAAAAAAAAGGACGTTATTGATATAATTCATGAGCTTGAATAAAATATAACTATTGAAGCAATGCAAAAATATCTTTCTGAAACAATGGTTTATCACCTGGATTCTGTTATTCATATATTGTACTGAGTAGGTTCTGGAATGGTCTTACAGTATAGATGTGTCACAATCTCAAGAGAAGAAATGGGCTCCATTACTTGTTAGGTGTTACAGATGCAGCATATGTACACCATATGCATGCAAAAAAGTGCTAGGAAACAGATTCAAGGACACATATAATGTTTTCTTGGTACTTTCTATGGAAAGCACGACAAAGGGCAACTTATGCATCGCCTTTGTTAAATACCTTTTTGTCAACTAAACTTATGGAATTGATAAAAACAGTCATATTATTTGGAGGGTAAATGTTCCTGTTCATCAGTTTGAAACATAATTTTTCTTGAAGGTTAATATTTAGATCTAGATTCTAGGAATTTGTAGTAGGTTCTTAAAATTCAGCTATCAATTTCATTATAATTCATATAGTAACCAAATTTGTTGCTTGATTTTTGATGAAATTTGAACTTTAGACTGACTATGATCTCACTGTTATGCTGCTCTTATCATCCCAAAGCAATTCAAAATATCTTCTCTCGGCCAAGTTTATTTGATGGCAACCTGCCAGTATCCTTGCTTCAGGAGATCTCAGGGTTTCACCCATATCAGTTTTGGTTGAATGTGCAGGTATGTTTTTTTGTTCCATTGGTTATCATTTCTTTACCATAAATAAGATTTCTTTTTCTTCCAGCTAATGACTCTGCATATATTTGGTGACTAAATTCCAGCCTAATTTGTCATAGAATGTGTTAGCCTATTTTGAGGTCTCTGTGTGCAAAATTAAGAAAATAGCAGAGATGCCTTGTTACTTCATTCTAGAAAACTTCTGGCTACTTGGTCAGGAGTCTCTCTCTCTCTCTCTCTCTCTCTCTCTCTCTCCCTCTCTCTCTCTGTGCTATTGTATTCTGCGGCAAATTTTACATAACTTGGTGTATCATTTTGATGAACCCTATTGCATTTGCTCAGATCTGAGGTGGTGTAGGCATTACTTCCTTATAAAAGAGATTCTTTATAATGCCATACTCTATTGTTATCAAGCTGAATCTTTCATATTTACATAGAGATATGATATGCCCTGAATATCAATACTGACCTGATGTTTACTCTTACTTCTGTTGCAGTATGACATGTTCTATAAGGAACACAAATTGGACCCAGCAAAATTCATATTAACAGCATCAGAAAAAATGGACTTTGATTACATCTCTTCTCCGGAAATTGGTTTCTTAAAGAGCCTTAATGGGAAGTTTGGGAAAGCCAAGACAAAGCTCATCTTCCGGTTTCTAGATGCTGATGCAGTCGAACCCTCAACTAATCAAACATACAGCTCAATCTTAAAAAGTCTTACAGCAATCAAATCATTCGCTTCTGGAATTCTTGTTCCTAAAAGCTATATTTGGCCTGTTAATAAAGATAAGTATCTAGAGTCTGCTACTACTCTTGTAACAGATGCTCACAATCTAGGACTAGAAGTGCATGCATATAATTTTGCAAATGACCAGCCTGCGAGCTACAATTACAGCTTTGATCCTACAGCCGAGTACTTGCAGTTTATTGATCACTCAGACTTCTCTGTCGATGGTGTGCTCACAGACTTCCCTTCCACAGCATCAACAGCTGTAGGTAAGTGTTCTTTCTACTCTTTCAATAACTTTCAATATGATCCTGGATAAAAATATATATAAATAATCTCTGTACCATGGAGAAATACTTCTGTTGAAATTTGCATGTATATGCAGATTGCTTTTTAAGTGTTCGGCATAATTAACTTCAGATAATCCTTTAGGAACCAAGTCTTACTGTCAGGAAATGTTTTAGAGACTGCCTTATACTTTTATGATGAGGACAATCATAATGTTCTACATCTTTATTCTCTCTTTGAGCTTCATCAATTTTTGATATTACTTGCATCTCTATTTCTAGTATTCTGGATTCATTTTATTTTAATTTTAAGTCTCTTGGCTTGGTTGCAAAGGCATTGGTCAGTTGTCACATCAAATAAGGATTTTACATCGCACCTCTTTGTCCATTCTTTTCATGGTTATTCTGTTTGATGCAGCTTGCTTGGCACATAACAAGGATAATGCTGCTTCTAACAAAAGTGAGCTTGACATCCTTTCTCAGGCTGTTGTCATGTTGTTTCTCAATGTCCTTTTGGTGCATTGTACATGCTAAGACACACACACTGGCTATGAATGCAGAGAGACCACTAATTATAACACGCAATGGTGCAAGTGGAGTCTTTGCTGGATGCACTGATCTTGCTTATCAGCAAGCAGTAGAAGATGGAGCCGACATAATTGATTGTTCTGTCCAGATGTCAAAAGATGGAGTGGCCTTCTGCTTGGATTCAGCAGATCTAGTGGGAGACACAACAGCAATGGATTCTTTCATGTCACGATCAGCTTTGGTGCCTGAGATACAAAAGAACAATGGAATCTTTTCATTCGATCTCACATGGAGTGAGATTGAAAGTTTGAAGCGTAAGAATTTCATCCTTTTGCTTTAGTGTTAACCTTGATGGAAATGGACATAGATTATCAGCTGAATCTGAGAATAGAATGATGAAAAATGCAAAAGACACAGATGAAACGCTCATTTGTGTCGTGCGATGTGTAGTTTTCTGATTGTAAATGACCTTGATTCGCTGTGGGACAGCAGTACATTGCTCCATCATGGTGAGATATTCTCAATAGATGATACCCAGAAGTTAAGAATTTAATTAACCTGGCAGATCCGGGATTTTATGTTCTTGATTTTGAAATATCATTTACTTCTTCTAATCAGATATGTGTCTCATGTACCTTTAATAGTGTCCATGGCCAGTACCTTGATTTTTTAGTATCTGCATCCATATATTTCTGAAAAATCCACTGTCTAGCTCAATAAATTATGATGTTAAATTTGGTGCTCAAAAAGTAATGAGTCCATATTTTAGGAATACATATTTAGTCTAAAGAGGGGTGGCCTTGATGGAATGAGTTATATAATTATGTTTATCTTTCTATCAACTGGGAAATTATCTTTCATTCACAAAAGTTTTTTTATGCATAACATTATAATTGCTATAATCATTTTAGGAATTAATCAATTTGTAATAATGATATATATGTCTATCGAGCTTTGTCATTCTGCTGGAATTGACTGCTGAAACCGTTCTCCTATTTTTGTGGAAAGTCTTAAAGAAAGATGTAGAAAGACAAGATTTGAATTATGGTACTAGATTCATCTCTGGCCTACCCATTACGAACAAAAGAGCAAAATCAAAACAGTCTACCTATTTAGAAATTGTGAACATAAAATGTTTTTTTTCGCTAATTAAACATCAAATGTTTAGTGAGCTTCTGATAGGATTCATTTTCTATTTATATATAAACTTGTTTTTGTGCATTTATAGTTGCAATTTGAGAGGATATGGTTCATTCATGGCCCATATTCTGTGAAAATGATACTCAAGAGAACTATTTATCAATTAGCTTATATAAGCATCATCTTATGAATCTTGAAGCAGTATTGCGGTATTATGCTACCTCATTGATCTTTGGGTCCATTTTTTTCCTGGCAGCTTTGCTAGCAAATCCATTTTCTAGCACTAATCTGGTGAGGAATCCAGCTGCAAAAAATCAGGGCAAATTCATGACACTGGCCAAATTCTTGGACTTTGCGAAGACCAGCACTGTCTCTGGGATCCTAATCAGCATTGAGGTAAGTCTACATTCTCTATATTCCATATGATAGTAATTTCTTGGGAGCATTCTCTACTAGATGGAATATTAGTTTATTGAAATAGCAGAGCATTTTGTGCATCTGCAAATTATTTCAATACATACATACATATGCATGCATGCATGTTAGAGCAAAACTTTTTATTAGAATGGAGTCTATTCTCAATCGGCAAGCCAGAACTGCTAAGTTGTTCTAGGGAAGTGCCATTATTAAGAATATTACATGCATGGATCTACACTTCTGAAATTTATATTTATAGGAGGCTTTAATGCAGGTAGGATTTGAGTTGGACTTGGTCTCTGATTGTGATGTTCTCTGAGATTATATTCCTTTCCAGTAAAAGTGCTATAGGTACGTGCATATATAAGTGAACTGGCATGTTCAAGTTTGAATAAGGGTATTCTCATTCCTTTGCAAAATTGTTTTGAAAGAAAATGACTGTATTAAAATGAAGTCTATTCTCAAACAGCAGCCAAGTTCTGCTAGGTTGTTTAGATGAGATGTCATTGTTTTGAAACAGTAATGTACATGGATCCAAGGTTTCGGAACCAGAACTGGGGTGATATGGGACTGTAACTGTAGTATTGATGCACAGTACACAGCACTGTGCTTGCACCTCCAGGATTCAACTAAGAGAGAGCAAGAACAGGGGGAATAGGGAGGGAGGAGTGGGTGTACCTCTGACCTTTGATACACAACCTTTGGCCTTTGATCAACCCTTTGAGATCTATGGCCCTATGCCTGTCAAAAACTCTGTTTGGAGTGGAAGACATCATGGGTGATCAATGGAGACGATTGGTGGAGGCAATCAGTCAGAGCGACATGGTCGGGGGAGATCTTAGAGAGAGAGGGAGAGAGAGGCAAGGAGAGAAGATGAGATAGACTGGGACAAGGGTATGGGATAACTGGGGTATTTTGTATGTGGGATTGGTTCGGCTTGGCCGCACCTGATCAATATTGGTAAAACCGGTTGCTTTGGCCCGGTTTGGTCTGGTTCATTTTCTATTGAATTTCAAAGGATCGAACCATCCTGGGTCAAGGGAAGTTTGGTAAGGTACGGGGACCATGCCGGCTTTGGGGTAGTTCGGCGGGCCTAGCATGGTCTACATTTTTAAATCAATTACTGATTGGAGGTTTGAGCTTTGAAACGGAATAGGGGTTCGGTTTGAATAAGTTCAAGGTTGCAACATTCTCTAAGATATATTCCTTCCTAGGAGGATTGCTCTAGGTACTTAAGAGAAAACCATCTTAGATTTGCTCCATGCCACTAGCATCCCACACTTGCATCAATTGTCAAGTGGAGCCCATGCAAAAGGGTTGCGTATGTAACCTTCAACATGTTTAGTCATTTTTCACCTACACGACCAATTATCTCTAGCACCAGTTCTTGTTGCATAAATTTACCCTATTAGTGTTGGACTTCTGGCATCTGAATTGCTACCTTTTCCCATACTGGTTATGGGAATGCTTTTGGGTTCATGGTCACACAAGATTTTGTGTCCAACCACTCCTCCATTATTCAGTAGCAAGTGGAGATCCATACTCAAAATGACTGGTTTATCGAGATGTGTGTGTGCAAACTTCAAGGCATCAAAAAGTGGATGATGGTTAACAACAAACAGGACCTGTGCATGGCCATACACCTAAGACTTGTTTTGGTGATCAGAGGCTTCGGAAGGTGTCTTTTTCTACTGGACAATGGTCGAAATGATTTGTCACCTCTACCTAAAATCCTTTTTATTTCATTTGGCACTACCAGAAAATCCTATTTACTTGTCTAGTTTATTTCTAAAGAATGTATGCACTTTGATGTATAAGAGCTGAAGATAAGAGACTGAATCAAGTTGATCTTTTAAAACCAGTTCAAGCTATGGGACAGAGAAGGTAATAGGGATTTGACTAAGCTGTTTTTTTGGTAGGATCATATTGTGATGGAACGAAAAATATGGTTCCTTGTTTTCTGTTGTATCCATTAGATAAATTTGCTTATAGCCTGTGCATGCTGAATCTTAAATACAGCATACTTCCAACTGAATATTATCTACAATTCGACGAGAATTTTGAAATATCAAATTGATCTATTCTCTATATGTGAAAAAAAGAACTTGAGTAAATGACAGATTAAAAAGGTATGCATAAATGTTAAATTCCTAAAACCTTGAGGTTCCTGTTGTGTGAACCATCACAATCACCAGGCCAAGTGGTAATGAAATTTATATATCTAGAAAAACAAGAAGTCAAGTGAAACAACTATCTACTATCCTGACACAACTGTATCGGCTATGTGGTGCTAAGTTTACTAATCCAGATCATCTTACAAGCCAATCATCATATATTATGCAGAATGCTCCATATCTTGCTTCCAAGAAGGGACTTGACATAGTTAATGCAGTCTCCAGTGCCTTGATAAATGCCAGCTATGATAAACAAACCACTCAGAAGGTTCTCATCCAGTCTGATGACACTTCAGTCCTCTCCACGTTCAAGAACAGTTCCAGCTACAAGCGAGTTTTCAAAGTGGGGGAGACAATAAGTGATGCTTCAAAATCAGCTGTGGATGAGATCAAGAAATATGCAGATGCAGTTGTTGTCAGCAAAACTTCCCTTATTGCTAGCTCAAACTCTTTCCTTACTGGTTTTACTGCAGTCAGAGATAAGATGCATGCAGCAAACCTCTCTATCTATGTCTTAGGGCTGAGGAACGAGTTTGTAAGTATACCTTTTGATTGCTTCTCAGATCCACTTGTGGAAATGGCTACTTATGCTGCAGGGCTTGGAGTTGATGGGATAATAACTGAATATCCTGCAACTGTTAGTGCGTACTTCAGTAAGTATCTAAAAATACAAGGGCAAGTTTACTTTCATAACCACATAAGAGCATGAACTTATAAAGATAAGTGTATTATGTATTCATAAATATATTTGCTCTGCTCAACTTCTAGAATATTTTAATTTCATCTGTAGATTTTATAGTTTATTACAGCTACTCAAGAAATCATTACTTAGTGTTTATCATGTTTTCTACGTTTGACTTTCTCAAGTGTACTAATCATTATTTCATTCCTAAGAAATCTATTTCTGAATTTGATCTAATTCAGTATCCTGTCAGGTTGTGGTCCATTATGATTAGTGAAGAATGTGTTTTGCTACTTTATCGTTGTTTGTGTTGGAGCATATTGTTTGTTATATGATCCTATGCATTCTTGCCGTTACACCCATTAAAAAAAAAAAAATAGTTATCTTAGCTTCAGAATTTCTGACAGAAGCTTCCATGCTTTTTATTGTGCTTTTTAAAAAATTTAATCAACCAAACTTATGCTTGAACTTCCTCCATGGAGCAGAGAGGTAGCATCACCCAATTCACATCTGAATTAAATTATTATCAATACAGTTCCTCAAGTAACATTTTTTGAGGATACTTTCTCAAGGAACATAATACTCAATATAATTGCTCAGTGGTCTCTTTCTTATCTTCTCTTGCATTATGCAACTACAGCAACATTCATAGATTGCTTTATTAAAATCAATTGTATCTTCTGTAAGTGCTTGTCATAGTGGTTCTTCTTGTTATTGCCACTGCTACTTCCACACTCAGGCCCAAGCAGCTTCCACACTCTCTGACCCAAAGCATCTCTGGTTCATGTTCTTGTTCCTACTTCCTGCAGTCGTAGTTGTTTGTAGACTTCATATAATTTTGTTGCCAATCCTTATGCCCCAGTTTGTCCATTCACTGGCAAAGTTCTTCTCATATGACTATTGTTAGTTGATGATGCTACTGGTGTCATAAATCATAACAAAGAAGATAACTAGGCTAGGTTGTAAATTTTCTTTTTTCTTGACTCCCCTAATCACCCATAGATTTGTAAATTGTTTATACCAAAGAAGATGGCTGGATATCTTTTGATTACTTATATCTGAGTGATTCAAAGCTTATGGTCCTTCAAATTACAAACAGGGACAAACTAAACTGCATATTTTGCAGGGAGCCCATGCTCTGATATGGAAGCCAATTTGCCATTCACAATCTTAGGGGTGGAGCCTGGTTCCCTTCTCAAGGAGGCTCAACCAGAAGTACTTCCTCCAGCCCAAGCCCCTGCCCCTGCTCTTGATGCTGTTGACATTGTGGACCCACCACTGCCTCCGGTTGTCAAAATCTCCGAGACGGCACCGGTTGCAGCACCAGCAAGTTCTCCAACTCAACCAAGTGGTCAACCAGCCAATGCGGCAAATGCTGCTCTATGCCTCCTAACAGTGATGCTCAGTTTCATTTATTTGAGCTATCAGTGATAAGGCAGGCCTTTGCATTGTATTTTTCTTGTTGTTGCTTATTTAATTTAATTTGTAATCGTTTTACAATGTTTTCTGAACAAGCTGGTTCTGTATCAAATTGACAGATTTATACTAGATCAGATCATTGAAGCATGATTCAACTGTCGTAAGTTTTAGATATGGCTGCAGCAACATGAATTCTTTGAGCAAGCTGTATATAAGCTTCAGTCACTGGGATAATTTATTTGTGATGGAAGGTTCTTGTTGGTCTCAAAGAAGTTTTGAAGTGCTTTGCAGGAAGGCCAAAGATTGCTTAAAGTGGCAGAGATCATTAATCCTTATAGAGAGTTAGACAATAGTTGCCTTGTATGACTGTACATCTATGAACGCTAGGTGCCTTCAGAGTACAGCTTCAGGGCCCAGTGAGTTTTCTTTCCAAGCTTCTTTAGCCAAGGTCTTCTACGCTCGCATTGAACCCACGGTTGAGTCCAAATCTGACTGCTGTATATCTAACCTGTCATTGAACCAAAACCCCATCCATGTCTCCATGATTCTTCTCTATGTGGCTGGCATATAATATTATGAGATACATGGTTGGCGTATACTTTTCTTTAAGAAAGAAGGTTGGCATATACTTGAAATAAAACCTAATACTTTATCGAACTATAGATGATTGGATACTCAAATACGATACAGTTGGCCTGTAAGGAACTAACATGCAAAGGACGAGCTGCAAATGACCCCAGATTCTTATGTGAATTTATTGGTTGCTAGTTGGAATTTTGCTGTTTTCTTCTTTTGGAATCATCACCTCACCATGATACTTTTCTTCAAGGAAGAAGGTTGGCATATACTTGAAATAAAATCTAATGCCTCGTTGAACTATAGATGATTGGATACTCAAATGCGACATAGTTAGCCTGTAAGGAACTAACATGCAAAGGAACTAACTATGTACATTTATTGGTTGCTAGTTGAAATTTTGCTGTTTTCTTCTTTTGGAGTCATCACCTCACCATGATACTTTTCTTTAAGGAAGAAGGTTGGCATTTACTTTAAATAAAACCTAATGCCTCGTCGAACTATAGATGGTTGGATACTCAAATGCGACACACAGTTGGCTTGTAAAGAACTAACATGCAAAGGACAAGCTATAAATGACCCCAGATTCTTATGCGCATTTATTGGTTGCTAGTTGAAATTTTGCTGTTTTCTTCTTTTGGAGTCATCACCTCACTATGATACTTTTCTTTAAGAAAGAAGGTTGGCATATACTTGAAATAAAACCTAATGCCTCGTTGAACTATAGATGATTGGATACTCAAATGCGACACAGTTGGCCTGCAAGGAACTAACATGCAATGGACGAGCTGCAAATGATCCTAAATTCTTATGTGCATTTATTGGTTGCTGGTTGGAATTTTGCTGTTTTCTTTTTTTGGAGTCATCACCTCACCATGATACTTTTCTTTAAGGAAGAAGGTTGGCATATACTTGAAATAAAACCTAATACCTCGTCGAACTATAGATGATTGGATACTCAAATGTGACACAGTTGGCCTGCAAGGAACTAACATGCAATGGACGAGCTGCAAATGATCCCAGATTCTTATGTGCATTTATTGGTTGCTGGTTGGAATTTTGCTGTTTTCTTTTTTTGGAGTCATCACCTCACCATGATACTTTTCTTTAAGGAAGAAGGTTGGCATATATTTGAAATAAAACCTAATGCCTCGTCGAACTATAGATGATTGGATACTCAAATGCGACACAGTTGGCCTGTAAGGAACTAATATGCAAAGGACGAGCTGCAAATTGTTTTCTTCTTTTGGAGTCATCACCTCACCATGATATTCATAAAAGAAGAGAGGCACTGGACAAGACTATTGTAACAAATGATAATATGCAAATGATTTACTCAGACATGGCTTCAAACTAGAACTAGAAATTATTGTCTAGTCTCAAATGCCCTCTGTTTTGTCATACATGATTGCCTCAAACCCGGATCACTTGGGTGGAAGCCTAAGCCCGTTCCAACTGGGCTACCGCTTCGGCGGTGCCACTTCTTCACTTTTAATATGATGTCATGTAATGAGACCTACTGCTTCACTTTTATTCTAGAGATGGAGGATATTTATACATATCCTTATGTTAAATTTGCTCTACTCTCGATGCAATGGAACTAGTTCAATATTCTTTTCTGAAGGGCTAATCCGAACCTCCTATCTTATACCTACTCGAGGGCGGATGCCGACAGGACTCGAACTCATGTCCCTTTGCCCAAGTGATAAAAAGGTGATATCATCCGAGCAAGCACTTTATGGTAGAACTAGTTCAAATTAGCACAAGATCGTGGAACACACTTTCGTTCAAAATTACCCCAGAAAAAGATTTTTCAAAATAAAAGTTTTGCCAGCAACTTCCACACACAGCTTCCGCAACTTGGTTGCCCGAGCTCTTTCAGAGTTGCCAATGGTGTTCTCATGCAAGACTTACAAATAAATCTAATATTTATGTGGATAATTTTACCTAAATTATGCTATTTTTAAAAAAAATTATGAAAATAATACTCTTTCTAAAATATCTACCAAAATATTGTCTAAAACAAAGTCATCCTGATAGGGCAACTTTATATACTGATTCATCACAATTCACGCCATATAGATGGTGGAGTCAGTAACATAGAGTTGTCCCATTGTAGCGTGGCTTAGTAAGTCGCCCTATAATAGAGCGACTCTATAAGTCGTCTTATCGTAGAGCCATTTATAGATTTGTCCTATGATAGAGCGACTTTAAGTGTACTCTGTACAAATGAATTGTTCAATTATAATCTCTAATAGCTTCTCTCATTTAAGATTTGGTATTGTTTCTTACTCTATGTAAATGAATTTTTCAAATGATCCACTATCCATGATCTCATATATAAAAATTTTTATAAATATTTCCAAACAAAAGTCTAGTAAGCTCATAATGTTGACATGGTAAGTGCAACAAATGCTGATAACCTTGATGGAGAATTCCTTACCATTTTCTTTAGAACTATTTGAGATTTTTACTACCACTAGATGGCCATTATTAAGCTTCCCTTCAGACATTGCAACATACCTTGACCTATTTTGTGATTGAAGGAAGAGGTTATCTTCTTCACATCGGAGTATCTATATCTCGTTGGGCTAAGTGCCCAAACTTCTCCATGAAGATTTCTAGCTTTGGATCTTTTCTTGACCCATGCTTCCCACATAAGATTGTAATGGAATTCGAGTACTTGAAAGATAATAATTAGAACAAAAATCATGCTAACGACAAAAATTATGGGACAATCCCAAACTTCAATCATATAACCTGTATCAGGATCGACAATGATTTTTTTGTGCAACCAACAAAAATTGTAGCATGTGCATTCAGATTAAAAAATTTATAACATTAATTTCAAATTAATATAAATCAATGGTTGATTATTACAAAGTTTGTTAGCAAAAAAAATATATACAACTAATATAACTATCGAGAGGCATATATACTAAGGTACTGAGGCCTCCTCTGTGTTCGTCTTTCGTAGATGCGTGTCACCTCTAGCCGTACAAATGAGGGCTCAAGCATGGCATTGATCGATGGAGAGTAAGGTGCCTGACGTCTGTCTTGAAAAACCCTCAGTCTACCCCTGTCTTTGGTCCTCCCATGCGCATGATTGACGTGCTGCTCATCGGATCCATGCGATATGTCTCCTGGCTCACTAATCTTATATGACATAGATGCATCATCTATGGGGAGGTCAAAATTCGAAAAGTCAAGATATGAGGTGTGCTGGGCATATGATGAGATACTCGAATCATCCATCGATGGCACAGTATGAAATCATCTATCCTCAGAGATGACTCACATAGTATCGATAAGGCCATCCATGACATCAGCAAGTGCTTGATCCTTGCATCCAACGATGACCGAATGGAAGTCGCTCTTTTTCTGATGGTATAGTGACGTGATCCTTAGAAAATATCAGTATCAAAGAGAAAACATATATTATTTATAAGTATAATAATAATGATATAATAAATGAGACAAAAAAATATAATGTACCAATCACAATATCCATCATGCTGTCTGATGGATGGAACCACATCTCGGACTGGTCCCTCATTAATGGCGAGATGAATTGCCTAATGATGCTTCTATATCACTGTAGATATGGATCATAATAATCCGTCGTGAGGAGCATAGGTGGACTAGCCACAATCAAATTTTCTCACTGTTCTCATGTATCAATATGCTCCCAGTGCTCTCGAACCCAATCATGGTGATGCCATCCTTGTCGATCTACACTATGGAGATTGTCCCGAGTGTCGCATGATAGGAGGACGTCCTGATGCATGCCAAACTGTTACATCACATGCTCCGGACAGTAGATCTTCACAATGTCGAAGCAAATGAGAGGTGCACGTATCCTCTATACATGCTGATCTGATTGGCATATCTCAGACAATACTGGTCAAGCTGATTCCTATAGTATATGACTGTGTGTGGCACCAGATTGCATGCACCAGTCAATCGAATCCTCCATCTGTCCAAAATAAAGTCAATATGTTATTATGTGAAAGTGTTTAATCATTTATAATAAAAAATTAGTGCTACTAGTTACATACTTGCATCCAAATGGATCAGTCTGGTCATGCTGTATCCCACCAAATGGGCTCTCAATACTAGCGTCGTCCTTATCTAATGGGCCATTCCCTATTATATCATCTCTCGGTGCTGGCTGGTGGTGATGGAAATTGGTAGGAGTTTCATATATGTATTTTAAAAAAATTTTGAAACAAATCATAGCAGAATAACTATAGATTAATTATATTAATCTAATCATGCATATGATCTGATCATTAAACCACCTACGCTAGGATCTATGATATGATATATTATACATAAAAATCTAAAAACTGAAAACACATACATCAATTCTATGTGATCAAAGCAATACTGTATATCATATCTATGGTAAACCTGAGTTCAGAACTCAATACCTTGCATGGATTGTTGATGTCCACAACTGAATAAATGTGGTATAAGATTCTTCCTGAGTCTCGCAGTAGCTGCACAGCATATCCGACCTCTACAGCAAGTCCACACGAAGTCCTAGTACTGATCAGTCTCCCTGAGAGCACTAGCACGCACAAAAATCATGGGATGGCTGATTCGTACATCTTCTTCGAACCGCTCGGACTCTTTCGAAAGATGGAGAAGGGTGTTTAGAAGGAATAAGAGGCAGAGATGAGAACTCTTTCTCACTTCCCATAAACAAGGCCCTAACCTTAGAACCCTAGGTCTAACTCCACGTCAAAGAGATGTCGACCACCCCAAGAACCAATGCTCACAAGTTTTATTGCACACCCTAAGGACCTCACGGTGAAAGTCCTTTCTCAGATATCTCTCTTAGATATCAGTCGCATGCCAAAAACAAACCCGTAAGTAGATGGCGTTCATGAGAGGTAAGAATAAGATCAGGGTAGTTTAGTTTGAATTTGAAACTAATCTGAACTTGAGTTCAAAATTCAAGTAGAAATTAAATTCAAACCTAAACTACTCTAATCCTTATCCACTAAGGGGTGACAAAGGGAGCTTTGTGCGTGGAAAAGCTTCACGCAAAATCAGATTTTGCTTGAAGACAAGAGGGGTGTATGGGGTGGCGCATGGGAGAAGTCCAACTTAGTTTGGACTCTTTAGGTTAATCTATTTAGGTCCAATCCAAACCAATTTGGTTAGAGCCTAAAAGAACATCAAATCTAATCATATTAGGCCCCTAATTTACTCAATTAAATCTTAATCTAATTGAAAATTAATCGAATCTAAGTTCTAATCAAATCAGAAATCTATCTTTCTTAGCAATTAAGTTATTTTATAACCTAATCAGTTCAAACCTAATTGAATGCAATTCAATTAGACTTGATTCAAATCACATAGCTCAATGAAATTGAGCTAATCAGCAATCTAATTGTTAATTAATCCTCACATAATTCACTAATCCTTAGTAAATTATTTTATTATAATTTTTTGTACAAGATTAATCATCAATCATATTGATGATTGTACCATCGAATAATTCTCAATCGTTGATCAGCAATCAGATCAGATAAAAAAAAATTTTGTGTGCGACCCCATAGGTTCGAACATAAGCCGGTAGTATAGAAATAAATTTCTATACTAATTGAGGTGATCATCTAGCAATGGTACCCGACATCTGGATAGATCGAATGATTGCAAAGCAACATTCAAGAATCCTTGGCATATGGTTACCGTATAATTTATCTCTTTGACCCTCAGTGCCCAAGATAATTTCAGAGTTAAACTGTCAACTCTTAGTCAGTATATCCATAATGTGTCTCAACCTCATAAATCCTGTGACTCCTCATAAAAATTATCCTGACCAAGATTTTACTGAATTGAAATATAATGTAGCACTAACCCCTAAAACCAGGAGCGATCAATTTCATCTTGATCACACATCGACTTTGCAAGTACTTGACTATATCCAGAAATCTTCTGTCACTGAATTAGAAATTCAAATAATCCGACATCAAAACACAGTGAGTTGCTTGCAAGTCACTATGGTGATATCAGATCAGAGGAACACTTATATCCATATCCTTCGTGAGCTACTCTTGACAGTAGAGTACTCCGAGATGGATTATGTTCAATAAAATATACTCCTATATTTCATCTGCATGCCATACTAGTATCTCCATACTCCTTGGTTACGAGGACAACCAACCCATATGACACACAATGACCTATACTTGATGAATGTTATCATCCTAGTTAATAACATATTATTTGATTATGAACTAGTTTAAGAACTACACGATAAATCCTCCTTTATCAATTGGAAGTAGTTCTAAGAACTTCATCATAATACAAAAGTTCAATAAGAAAGATACATAATTTATGATAAAAATATTAAATAATTTTTATTAATAAATAATTCATATATAATTTATAATGAGCTCAATTGTCAATAGATTGATGATTGACTATAGGACATATTTTTTAATAACTCCCATTTGGACTAAAATCAATCGGAACAGTATTGAATATCCATCTTTGACTTGTGATCATCGAACTCGTTGATCCTGAGGGCTTTAGTAAATAGATCATTTAGGTTCTCCTTTCCATCGATCTTCTAAAGTTTGATGTCACATCGATCTACGATCTTTCGGACAAGATGATAGCGATGCAGAATGTGCTGGTACACTGATGGGACTTCGATTCTTTTACTTGAACTATGACTTCAGTGCTATCACAGTATAGCAGAACAAGATCATCAATGGATGGTACTACTCTGAGCTCGTCGATGAACTTTCGCAACTAAATAGCTTTCTTGACAGTATCGGATGCTGCAGTATACTCCGCCTCGCAAACTGAATCGACCACAGTGTGCTGCTTGAAATTTTTCGAGCAGATTGCTCCATCATTCAAGATAAATATGTATCATGATACACTCTTACTGTCTTCATGATCTGATTGAAAATTAAAATCAGTATATTCCATAAGTTTAAGTCAGAATCTTCATAAATGAGCTAGTGATCCTTAGTATTTTTTAACTACTTAAGGATGATTTTTACAACCTTCCTATTGTTCTCATCCAAATCAGACTGGTATCTACTTATTATCCCTAGTGAATATGCCATATTCGATTTCGTACATATCATGGCATATATAATAGATTCTACTACCGAGATATATAGAATTCTACTCATATGCTCTCTCTTTTAAGGAGTTGTCGGATAATCCCTCTTAGAGAGAGAAATTTTGTGATCTATCAGAAGATAGTATTTTTTAGAATTCTCAATACTGAACCACTTCAACATGGTATCAATGTACCTAGACTGGGATAATCCAAGCAACCTCTTAGATTTATCTCTATAGATTTCATCCCAAGGATATAGGATGCTTCTCCCAGATCTTTCGTAGAGAACTGTGATGATAGTAAAATTTTTATTCTCTGTAATGCAGGAATGTCATTTTCGATTAAGAGAATGTCATCTACATATAAAATAAGAAATATAATCACAGAACCATTAGTCCATTTATATATACAAGGTTCTTTTTCGTTCTTAATGAAGCCATACGTTCTGATCACCTTATCAAAATGTATATTCCAACTCTAAGATGCCTGTTTCAATCCATAAATGGATCTCTAACATCTGCACACCTTTGATTCATCTGTGGATGTGAACCCTTCAAGTTGTATTATATACATCTCTTCTTCTAGTTCTCTATTTAGAAAAGTAATTTTGATATCTATTTATCAGATTTTATAATCTAAGTGTGCCACTATTGCAAGAATAATTTGAATGGATTTGGACATTGCTATAGGAGAAAATGTCTCATTATAGTCAATACCATAATATTTTTTGACAACCAAATAAAGTTTATAGGTCTCCACCTTCCTGTTTGTGCTCCTTTTTCTTTTGAAAATCTACTTACATTCTATAGATTTTATCCCTTCAGGTGGATCAATGAGTGTTCATACATCGTTGACCTTTATGGACTCCATTTTAGACTTCATGACTTCAAGCCACTTATCAAAGTTAGACCTCTATATGACATCCATGTAGGTGATCAGATCCTCGTTGTTCTTATCAAGTTCAACAAGATCATCATCCTGGATCAAGAAACCATAGCACCTATCCGATTAATATGGTACTCTATCGGATCTCCTCAATGGTGCATCTATAATAGGCTCTGAGTTTGATCTAATCAAATTCGATTTAGTAGGTTCATTTGTTTGTGTTGATTCTTCTACCTATCGAACTTCATCAAGTTCAACCTTAGTGCCATTAGTTCCTTCTTCAAAATTTTTTTTCAAAAAGACTGTCCTATTGCTGACGAACATCTTTTGTTCATTAGCAAGGTAGAAGTAATATCCCTTAATTTCTTTTGGATAACTAACAAATAAATATTTGTCAGACCTAGGTTTGAGCTTATTTGTTTTCAAACATTTGACATAAACCTGACGTCCCAAAATTCTGAGGTGAGAGAGTACTGACTTATGCTCTGTCCACATCTCATTTGGTGTTTTATTTACCGACTTACTCGAAACTTTATTGAGTATATAACAAGCTGACTCGAGTGCATATCCCCAAAAGAAGATCGGTAGGCTTGCAAAGTCCATCATAGATCGAATTATATCTAATAAAGTTTGATTCCTCCTTTCTGACATTCTATTATGTTGTGGTATCTTAGGAGGGGTCTATTGTGAGAGAATTTCATTCTCTTTTAGATATATCAGAAACTCACTAGTGAGCTATTATCCTCCTTGATCTGACAAAAAAATTTTAATACTCTTCCCAGTTTGTTTCTTAACTTCATTATGAAATCATTTGAATATTTCAAATGATTCAGACTTATGCTTCATAAGATAGACATATCTATACCTCGATAGA
Organism: Elaeis guineensis; assembly: GCF_000442705.2. NCBI lineage: Eukaryota > Viridiplantae > Streptophyta > Magnoliopsida > Arecales > Arecaceae > Elaeis > Elaeis guineensis. Next base: position 150,973,488 of record NC_025993.2, read on the forward strand.
TCGTCAGTGAATGTAATAAAGTAGTAATACCCATCTTTGGTACTTGTGTTCATGGATCCATATACATTAGTAAAAGGTGACTTAGTCATCTTCTCAAGAAGACAGGATTTATAGATCGACAATGATTCATAATTATTGACTTCGAAGATTCTCTTTTGAGTCAATCTATTTATCATGTTCTTGTTAATATGACCTAGCGTAAATGCCAAAGCTAGACATCGGAGATATTATCTAATCTAGAGTATTTATTCGATATGTACATTACACTAACAGACCGTGATAAAGTATAAATGCCATTATTCATTTGTCCATTCATCACAATAACACCATTCATAATGATATCACAATAACTATTCTTTATTGAAATTTCATATCTGTTCATAGCCAAAAGGTCTACAAAAAATACATTCAATAAGAATGATGGACAATAGTGATAATCACTCAAAACAATGATATGAGAACTAAAAACAAGCTTGACAGTTTTTAAAGCTAGAATTGGAACTGATCTTTCATCTCCAATGTTCAGGAATCTCTCGCCATCTCCAAATCTTCTACCGACTTGAAGTTCCTGCAACGAATTACAAATATTAATAGAACTTTCAGTATCTAATACTGAGGTCATAGTATTACAAATAGAGAAGTTGCAAAGTGTTATCATAAAATTATCTTAACCAGCAACTGTTTACTTTTTTCTCTTATTCGGCCTGTTTGGATCAAGAAAAGCAATGTACTGAGGATAATTCTTCTTCCAGTGATCCCACTTCTCATAATAGAAGTATTTTATCTGACTTTGATCGGACTTAGATTTTCTGATCTGATCGGGCTTAGACGCCCCAACATGCTGCACCTTCTTATTTTTATTCTTCTTCTTTTTTTTCTTAAAGGGACAACGTCCCACCGAAGAAGATTCTTCCACTACATTTACCAGCTCCTTGTGGAGCTAATGATCCTTCTCAAAAGTCTACAGCAACCCCAGCAAATCATGGTAGTTGATTGCAGTCTTAGTCATTCTATAATGAATAAGGAAGGGGAGATAGGACTTTGGTAGGAAATTCAGAATCGCATCTTTCTCTAGTTGCTCATGCAAAAAAAAAATCAAGCTTGCTTGGGCACTTGATCTGCTCGATCATGTACAATACATGATCGATGATCGATACCCCCTCCCTCATCCGAGCGTTAAAAATGGCATAAGAGGTTTTGTGCCTTTCAACCATGTCGGGAGTGTCAAAGGATTCATTCAACACTTGTAACATCTCTTTCAGCGGAGCATCTTCGAACTTGCGATTGAACTCATCATTCATAGCCATCTGTATGATGCAATGTACCGTGGTACGATCATTGAGCCACTTCTGATAAGTATCTCAGATCGCACCATTAGCATTTGGAGCGAGCTCCTTCGGTGCAGGATCCGTAAGAACATACAGAATTTTTTCGTGCTCCAAGATGATCTTTAGTTTTCGATACCAGCTATCGAAGTTGGGTTCCATCAGTTTATCACTATCGAATAATGATCGGAGCGATAAAGTGGTAGCCATTATTGAAAAAAAATATGGACCAATTAGTATATAAATTAATTAAGTCTAAAGACTTGAACTTTAGTCTAAAAATTCTTCTACTATTTTATGCAAATTGATAGTTTCTACCTCCAATTCGAGAAATTATCTTAATTTCTTAGTGGATACTAGAATCCGCACGGACTACACATGGGCCTGAGTGTGGCTCAGCCAACCCCTATACACCTATGGGTAGGTTCTTAACCAATTATTTCATCAAACAACTTCTAGTATTAATTTCGCCCTAAACACCTCTCATTAGGTGTGATAGCCCAGCTCGACCTATGTAAGAATCCCAGCAAAAGCCCAAACGAACAAAAAAAAAAAGAGAAAACAGGGGAGAAGACTCCCAAAGGGAGTCTTCTTCCTCCTCTTGTCGGCTCCCAATCGGAGTCGGAGACGAGCTCCCTCCGGCTCTATTTAAGGAGGAGATCCCTCCTCTCTTCCTTTCACCGAGGATTCTAAGCCCAGTCGGTGACAATCGCCGAAAAATTTCCGCGGAAGACCGACCTGTGCCCATCCAATTTGCTCGTCGAAAAAATCTCGTTGGCGTCGGAGGTAAGCCTCCTCCCCTTCCTCTCTTCTCCTCCTTCCTTCCTGTGCCGATGTGCACGCTCGCCGGCGATCGGAGTCACCAGATTTTGTTGCGGAAGAACCTTTCTTTTTGCCATTTTTTCCGACGTCGGTGGTCACCGCTGACCACCTGTTTGGTCCCCCTCTTGCCATCGGATCGCCCCCCTTCGGCCGCCGACCATCCTCGTGCCGACTGCATAGTCGATCGGCCAACCAATGAGGGGATTAAAGATCCCCTGTTTCAGTCAAAACAAGCCCGGGAAGAAGAAAAGAAGAAGAAGAAGGAAAAGAAAAGAAAAAAGAAAAGAAAAAGAAGGAAAAGAAAAGAAAAAGAAAAGAAAAAAAAGGGGAAAAAGAAGAAGAAAATTAATATAATAATAATAATAATAATAAGATTTTCTCTCCTCTCTTCTGTGAAGAAAAAGAAAAAAAGAAAAAAAAAGAAAGAAAGAAAAGAAGAGAAAAGAAAGAAAAATAAAATAAATAATTAATAATGATATAAATAATAAAATATGAGAAAGAGAATTTCTCTCTCTTTCCTCCCTCCCTTCAGCTTGAACTAGTATTTTCTCTCTCTAGAATTAGACTTTCTCTCTCTACTTTCTCTCTCTAGAATCTTCTCTAGATTATTTCTCTCTCCTAAGATTTTTAGAATTTTAAGAAGAATGATGATGAATTTAAATGATCTTCGTGATGAATTTTTGATCTGTGATCGTCGGACGGTACACCAACATCCACTTTGATCAGATTAGGTATTTTTAGATTTTATTTCTCATGATTTTATTAAATTATCCACATGATAATTTCAGCATGATTTAATCTGATCGATTGAATTTGTTGAATCATATTGTCTGAAGAATTCAAGATGAGTTTTCTCTCTCTAGAGTTTTCTCTCTTTAGAATTTTTTCTCTCTAAAATATTCTCTCTCTTGATTGATTCTCTCTCTAAAAAGGTTAGTGAATGAAAAAATTTCTTTTAATAGTCTTGATCTGATTCTAATGAAGGAACCCTGATCCATGGTTATCGGGCAGTGTACTGGTACTTACCTTGATCAGATCTGATATTTATCAATTTAATTATCCATGATTTCGATCTAGCCATGACTTGATTTGATCATATTGATTTCATCAATCGAGATATTGGATCAATCGTAATGTTGGATTGTGTCACCTGATCAATTCGAATTATACCTCATGAATTCTCTCTCCTTTAATTTTCTCTCTCCACTTGATTTTATGAAATCAATGAAGAAACCTCGATCCTATCACTTCGAATCCGATTTGATCTGATAGTCAAACTTTGGATCATTTAGATCCTAATTAGATTTTGATTAGATAAAATTAGATGATCGGACCCAATCTAAACCGTTGAAATATGGTATTCATATTCTTTCTAATTATTGAAATTGATTCTATATAAGATTGTGGATGTTTGATCATGGGATATCATGATATGATCTATGAACAGAATTTTTGAAAGAAAATTTATAGAATTATGTAGATTTATTGGAATACGTTTGAGGTAAGTAATGTTTCACTTTTTCTAGATTTATCGGCAAATTATAATGTATTTTTCTGACATGATTTGTGAAACGATGCATGAACTGAATGAATGGTATTTTGTTATGAAAATATCTTATTTGAAATGTTATGATGAAGCATGATTGAACATATTGATTTCATGATGCATTACATTGATTGATTTCGATACTACACGATTATATATTTTATTATCGAAATTAGAATATGAAATATGATTTATGAAGAATTATGATATAAGAAACATTATGAATTGACAACCTGACTATGTAAAGTACCCCGCCAATAGGGGCATATACGTTGGCAATTGATTGTCCTGAGGGTTTATGTCGCCAGCGAGACCAACGACATGTCGTCAGAGAGACCAGCGATAAACCGCCAGCGAGACCAGCAGTTCTAAAGGACATGACTGCCAGATGATTCGCAGCCTACCGCAAGTAGATACGCGGTATTATGACCCTGCCACAGGAAAAATATGGTCATAGCTCATGGTTGACGAAAAGAATTTAAGAATGAAAAAAATTAAAATCTCGAAAGAAACTTGAATTTTCGAAAAAAAAAATAAATTTGACATGAATTATGTTGCATAATTGAAATTGATTTTGAATTGATAAACTCTATATGCTTATTTTCTATAAATGATTATTTGCTTAAATACCTGATGAAATCTGTTGAGAAGTGATCATTGCTTACTGAGCTATCTAGCTCATTACCTCCTATTTTACTATTTTTACAGATGTTGAAGAATTAAGATGATACAAGATATGAATGAAAGAGTGATCAAAAGCAAAATCTTCATACTTTTATTTTAGGTTGAAAGGCTTATTGAATTTGATATAAAGCCTTTGAATTGTTGTTGAATTTATTGGGATATTAAAGAAGAGATTTAGATCGTTATATTTTAGATTTAAATTATTGTCTAATTATTTCGCTGTTATTTTAGAATAGCATGATAAGATGCCTTGCATGCTTATGGGAAGAGTTTTCTATGAGTATGTGGCGGTTGCCATGACCCTCGATTCACAATCTCGGATCGGGGGCATGACAATTAAAGTGATATCAGAGCATAAGTGGATGAATTATAAAATATAGAATCAGATATAGAATGGGTGTAAGTGGATGGACACCAAGGACATTATAGTGTAGATCTTTGATGATTGTAGTAAGAGAAATATTTATAAATTTTGATTAAATATTGAGATTATGTATGAAAGGATCACAAGAGATTATGACATATAGAATTTGAAATATGATAGATGATCTATTGATCATGATATGATTAGTTAGATTTTGATTGAAAGTAATTACAAAAGGATTGACATAAAATTTTATTGTGCATTATGGTTGTTAATTTGATCATTGGTTATTCAAGTGAATCGTAAGTTAAAATTCGATGTGAGAATAATACTATGATATTATTTCTAGTTGAGAAGTTGACTAATTTTGGCAAGATAAAGATTTGACGATAAAATATTGTTCCAGGATGGACTAAGAAAAATCTTTTATGATGCTTGATTGGAATATTTATCGAAATTAAATTTGGTATGTGGATCATATATAAAGTGGCATATTAGGATGAATGCATATTTGAGGATATTGCAAAGAAACCTATTTCTTATTGATGAAATCGATTATGAGGTTGTAAAATATTCATCATACTGGAATCTTTAATCATCATTCTTAGATCTAGATAATAGATCTTATTATATCTCTTGGAGACTATATGATGTGTATAAAATTTCAATTTAAAGATTTCGTATCTAAGTTGATTAAAAGATTTTTTGATATTATTGTTGAGGTTGTTAATAAAAAAATTGATATCTTTAGATTAAGATAAAAGATCTGATTTATATTTATTTTAGATTAAGAGATCCATGTGAATTTATAATTTAGAAATTTTGGATTTAAGAATTGATATGGAGTTCCTTTGCTTTTGTTAACGAGGTCCCTAATTGAATCTACTATTAAATGGAGATTTGATTTTTGAAGCTTATATGATTGTTATGAAAGGATATTTGATAGATATTAAAAATCCTGATGATAGAAATTTTAGAAAAAAATAATAAGGATTTGAAATTCTTATATATTCTGATTATGTCTAAATTTGGTGGAGCATCGAAGGATTTTTTTTCATTAATTTGACTTATAAGGATTTTTGATTTAAAAATTATCGAATTAAATTGATATGAGAATTAAGATTTGATTCATATTGATTATAGTAAATCTATATGATGGTTTAAATATGATATTGGACTCAAGGGTTAATCAAGATTATTGTACACTAGTAAAAGTATGAATGAGAATCGAAAGTTAATCTTTGACTTTAATTGTAATTTAAAATTTTAGATCTTTTTTATTGATAAGATAAAGAAATAATTTAATCAAAATTTTTTGGTGAACCTAAGAAATTTTGATTGTTAGATCAGAGTGCGCAGCGGAAGCATGGTAATCTGGATTACTTTGAGTAAGTCAGGAATGTTGACCCTTTGAGTTAAAGAATTATGATAGATGATATGATTTGATACAAAAAAAAATTTATTGATATTAGAAAGAATAATATTTTAAAATTTTGAATTATCTTAGATATTCTAATATGATTTTTAAAAGTAGTGCTTCCACCCATTATGCTAATATATATATATATATATATATATATATATATATATTTAGCATCCTAATTTTAGGATGAGTGGATCTTTGATTTTTGATTTTAGATTTAGAATATCCTAAAATTAAATTTTATAATTCTTTATTTATTAGGAAGAATTTGAGATCGTTTATCAATGATGATTTTGATCTTAGATTATTATACTCAAATATTTATCTCCAGGATATAATAAAATTTGAAGTTTGGACTCTTTTGATCATTATTATTTCTCTGACTGAATAGAAAAGATTGAGGTTATCTATTGATATTGACAATTATTCTACAAAAGATGGATTAGAGTTATTTATAATTTAATCTGATAATGAATCAATTAATTAAGAGTTGTTAATGTTTAGATAAAAAAAATTGATATACTTACTTAGAATAGAGACATTGATTTTGATTATAAAAATATAGTTTTGATTTAGATTAATTTTTGAGTTATTGATTTTTATTATGGAATGACTTAATGATAAATTTTGCTTCAAGAATTAGAATGTTTAAGAGTTTGAGGATTTGAGTAAGAAAATTTCGATGACTAGAAATAGTGATATTGATTCAATCAATAATGGTGATACTGATCTTTATGAAATGACTTAATGATGAAGTTGCATAGAGAATTAAATATCAAAAGTTCGAGAATGAGATTGAAATGATAAATCTTCAACCTTTGAAAGTACGAATAAGAGAAAATATTTTTGAATTTTGATTGATTGGGATGTCATCATATGATTCATAAAAGTATGTTTTCCTATCTTATGATGGATTGAAATTAAGAGTGATTAATATTTTAAAATAAATAAATAAATAAATGAATGATGATGAATGAAGTTCTTATGCAAGAATAGAGACATTGATTTTCTTCTACCTACAAGAGATGGATTTAAATTTAATTTGAGTCATGAGATATTGAACATTAATTTTTACAGAGAATGAGATCATAATTTCAAAATTTTGAAATATTGAAAATTTTTGAGATATTGATTTTGATAAATAAGAAAATGAATGGTTCCATTTCAGATCAATATTTGATGTATTTACTTTTTTCTTATGGAATGATTTAAGAATGAATTTTATATCAAAAATTAGAATATTGAAATATTTGTGGATGAGATTCAAAGTAAGAAATTATGAAGATTTAAGCAAAAAAAATTTCGAGGATGAAATTTCTTTTAGAGGGGAAGAATGTGATAGCCCGGCCCATATAAGAATCCCAGCCAAAGCCCAAACGAACAAAAAAAAAAGAAAAAAATAGGGGAGAAGACTCCCAAAGGGAGTCTTCTTCCTCCTCTCACCGGCTCCCAATCAGAGTCAGAGACGAGCTCCCTCCGGCTTTATTTAAGGAGGAGATCCATCCTCTCTTCCTTCCACCGAGGATTTTAAGCCCAGTCGGTGGCAATCATCGAAAAATTTTTGCGGAAGACCGACCTATGCCCATCCAATTTGCTCATCGAAAAAACCTCGCTGGCGTCAGAGGTAAGCCTCCTCCCCTTCCTCTCTTCTCCCCCTTCCTTCTCGTGCCGATGTGCACGCTCGCCGGCGACCGGAGTCGCCAGATTTTATTGCGGAAGAATCTTTCTTTTTGCCATTTTTTCTGACACCGGTGGTCACCGCCGACCATCGATTTGGTCCCCCTCTTGCCGTCGGATCATCCCCCTTCGGCCGCCGACCATCCTCGTGCCGACTGCATAGTCGATCAGCCAACCAATGAGGGGATTGAAGATCCCCTGTTTCGGTCAAAACAAGCCCGGGAAGAAGAAAAGAAGAAGAAGAAGGAAAAGAAAAGAAAAAAGAAAAGAAAAAGAAGGAAAAGAAAAGAAAAAGAAAAGAAAAAAAAAGGGAAAAAGAAGAAGAAAAATAATATAATAATAATAATAATAAGATTTTCTCTCCTCTCTTCCATGAAGAAAAAGAAAAAAAGAAAAAAAAAAGAAAGAAAGAAAAGAAGAGAAAAGAAAGAAAAATAAAATAATTAATTAATAATGATATAAATAATAAAATATGAGAAAGATAATTTCTCTCTCTTTCCTCTCTCCCTTCAGCTTGAACTAGTATTTTCTCTCTCTAAAATTGGACTTTCTCTCTCTAATTTCTCTCTCTAGAGTCTTCTCTAGATTATTTCTCTCTCCTAAGATTTTTAAAATTTTGAGAAGAATGATGATGAATTTAAATGATCCTCGTGATGAATTTTTGATATGTAATCGTCGGATGGTACACTGACATCCACTTTGATCAGATCAGATATTTTTAGATTTTATTTCTCATGATTTTATCAAATTATCCATATGATAATTTCAGCATGATTTAATCTGATCGATTGAATTTGTTGAATCATATTGTCTGAAGAATTTAAGATGAGTTTTCTCTCTCTAAAATTTTTTTTCTCTAAAATATTCTCTCTTCTTGATTGATTCTCTCTCTAAAAAGGTTAGTAAACGAAGAAATTTCTTTTAATAGTCTTGATCTGATTCTAATGAAGGTACCCTGATCTATGGTTGTCGGACAGTGTACTGGTACTTACCTTGATCAGATCTGATATTTATCAATTTAATTATCCATGATTTCGATCTACCCATGACTTGATTTGATCATGTTGATTTCACCAATCAAGATATTGGACCAATCATAATGTTGGATTGTGTCACCTGATCAATTCGAATTGTACCTCATGAATTCTCTCTCCTCTAATTTTCTCTCTCCACTTGATTTTATGAAATCGATGAAGAAACTTCGGTCCTATCACTTCGAATCTGATTTGATCTGATAGTCAAATTTTGGATCGTTTAGGTCCTAATTAGATTTTGATTAGATAAAATTAGATGATCGGACCCAATCTAAACCGTTGAAATATGGTATTCATATTCTTTCTAACTATTGAAATTGATTCTATATAGGATTGTGGATGTTTGATCATGGGATATCACGATATGATCTACGAACAGAATTTTTGGAAGAAAATTTATACAATTATGTGGATTTATTGGAATGCGTTTGAGGTAAGTAATGTTTCACTTTTTCTAGATTTTTCTGACATGATTTGTGAAACGATGCATGAATTGAATGAATGGTATTTTATTATGAAAATATCTTATTTGAAATGTTATGATGAAGCATGATTGAACATATTGATTTCATGATGCATTACATTGATTGATTTCGATACTACATGATTATATGTTTTATTATCAAAATTAGAATATGAAATATGATTTATGAAGAATTATGATATAAGAAATATTATGAATTGACAACCTGACTATGTAAAGGACCCCGCCAATGGGGGCATATACGTTGGCAATTGATTGTCCTGAGGGTTTATGTCGCCAGCGAGACCAGCGACATGTCACCAGAGAGACCAGCGACAAACCGCCAGCAAGACCAGCGATTCCAAAGGACATGGCTACCAGATGATTCGCAGCCTACCGCAAGCAGATACGCGGTATTATGACCCTGCCACAGGAAAAATATGGTCATAGCTCATGATTGACGAAAAAAATTTAAGAATGAAAGAAATTGAAATCTCGAAAGAAACTTGAATTTTTGAAAAAAAAAATGAATTTGGCATAAATTATGTTGCATAATTGAAATTGATTTCGAATTGATAAACTCTATATGCTTATTTTCTATAAATGATTATTTACTTAAATGCCTGATGAAATCTGTTGAGAAGTGATCATTGCTTACTGGGCTATCTAGCTCATTATCTCCTATTTTACTGTTTTTACAGATGTTGAAGAATTAAGATGATATAAGATATGAATGGAAGAGTGATCAGAAGCAGAATCTTCATACTTTTATTTTAGGTTGAAAGGCTTATTGAATTTGATGTAAAGCCTTTGAATTGTTGTTGAATTTATTAGGATATTAAAAAAAAAATTTAGATCGTTATATTTTGGATTTAAATTATTGTCTAATTATTCCGCTGTTATTTTAGAATAGCATGATAAGATGCCTTGATGTTTATGGGAAGAGTTTTCTATAAGTATGCGGTGGTTGCCATGACCCTCGATTTACAATCTTGGGTCGGGGGCATGACATTAGGTGTGTGGTGTCTCCACTGAAAATTCTGATTAGATCCAATCATTAATATGATAAAATTCAGTACATCTGATTAACGAATGATCAGGCCCGAGTATGGCTCGACCAACTTGATCACCTATTAGAGAATACAACTGAATCATCATATTATGAATGATAATTTCAATAGCAGATAAGCATCAGGTGTGTGGTGCCTCCAATGATTATCAGATTATCAGACTGATTATCATTCACCTTAATGGGAGGCTATGGCTTTGTTATCTCCTTAATATTATCATTTTAAGGACCTAATAATTTAGAAGATTTAGTTAATTATTTAAAAAAAAAAAGAAGAAAAGATTAACCAGCAGTCAAAAATCTTCTTACTGACTTCATCAAGTCATAAAGAGGACTAAAGATAGGCTAGTTCCAGGGCACCTAGATCAGTCATACTGATCAATCTTAATGGCATGGGTCAACTCGAATCACTAAGTGATGTAATTAAAATATAATTCACCAAATTGGTCAGATAAGTGAGATCGATGGGAGGATCTGTCAAGCTTGCCTTAGACGCTATTGAAATGGTCAGATAAGTGACTGCTAATTAAAAACCATCAGTCAGAACTGCAAGACTTATCTTAGACACCAACTAATTAATTGTTTCAATTTAATCAGTCTAATATCAGGCTCGATCGTTGAGCCATAATCAGGTCCATTTAATCTAATCAAAGATATGGACTTGACCAACTACAACTATTATATTTGATATAGAAAAATATTGATTTAATCTAATTTAACTCTTGATTAGATTTAATTAATTTTTTTAATTAGTTTATATTATATTTGATTCTAATTTTAGATCTAACCCAATTAAAAGATTTGACTCAAGCTAACCCATTGCCCATAATTTATAAAATATCTTTAGATCTTTTATTCTCAAATCTAGATCTTTAATTTTTATAACTTAATTCTTAATTAAGTATATGACCATTAGATATTGAAATAGTTTCATATTATAAATTTTTTTTTAGATCTAATCTAAACATGATTTCACATAGAATAATTTCAGATTTACTTCTGAATTTTATATCATATAAAATATTAATTTTAGATCTAAAAATTTATGAAAATATTTTCAAAAATTTAAATCTGAATATGAATAAAAATTTGATTCTAAACTAATTTAAAAATTTATAAAAAATCTATGCAAAATAGAACCAAAGTCCGTGCTAAAACAGATCTGAAATCTGTTCAAAATTTTTTGCAAAATCTATTTAAAATAGATCTAAAATGCATGAAATATTTGTTCAAAATAAATTTAAAATTTATTTTAAAATAAATAAAAAATACATAAAAAATTTGATCAAAATCAATTTATGATTTCAAATTTCAGCATAAAAAAATCAGCATGTGAGATCAATAATTGATTAGATCTAAGATATCTTATATCGGATTATGTGACAATAAATTAATTAATTGCAGATCTAATGTATCAAATATCAGATCTAAATTAATCTAAAATTATTTTGTTATTCTTTTTCATAAGATATAATCACAAGGCATCCCAGCATGTCATAAGAAAATTCCATCAAATAAGAAGAGAGGGTCTTTAAACTCTACTTGTTCTTATGACTAAACGGCCTGGTGATCAACTAAATCTGAGTACTTGGCTACTCAGATATCTAATCTAACATATCATATATGAAAAATATTAATTTCAGATCTAATATGTATATAGGACATGTCATAACGAACCTAGACTCTGATACTACTGATAGAAACCGACAAAGGTTTTATGCATATATTTTTAAAATTTTTGAAACAAATCGTAGCAGAATAACTAAAGATTAATCATATTAATCAAATCATACATATGATCTGCTCATTAAACTATCTACACTAGGATCTATGATATGATATATTATGCATAAAAATTTAAAAATCGAAAACACAGATCAATTCTATGTGATCAAAGCAATACTGTAGATCATATCTATGGTAAACCTGAGTTCAGAACTCAATACCTTACGTGGGTTGTTGATCTCCGCAACCAAGTAAACATGGTATAAAGTTCTTCCTGAGCCTCACAGCAGCTGCACAGCATGTCCGACCTCTCCAGCAAGTCCACACAAAGCCCTAGTGCTGATCAATCTTTTTGAGGGTGCTAGCTTGCACAGAGACCATGGGATGATTGATTTGTACACCTTCTTCGAACCACTCGGGTTCTTCTGGAGGATGGAGAAGGGTGTTTAGGAGGAATAAGAGGTGGAGATGAGAACTCTTTCTCACTTTCCAGAACCTAAGGCCCTAACCCTAGAACCCTAGGTCTAACTCCACGTCAAAGAGATGTCGACCACCCCAAGAACCAACGCTCACAAGTTTTGTCGCACACCCCAAGGACCTCATGGTGAAACTCCTTTATCAGATATCTCTCTCAGACATCTGTCGCATGCCAAAAACAAACCCATAAGTAGATGGCATCCATGAGAAGTAAGGATAAGATTATGGTAGTTTAGTTTGAATTCGAAACTAATCTGAACTTGAATTCAAAATTCATGTAGAAATTAAATTCAAACCTAAACTACTCTAATCCTTATCCACTAAGGGGCGATAAAGGGAGCTTTATGTGTAAAAAAGCTTCATGCAAAATCAGATTTTGCATATAGACAAGAGGGGCATGAGTATGGGGTGGCGCATGGGAGAAGTCCAACTTAGTTTGGACTCTTTATGTTAATCTATTTAGGTCCAATCCAAACTAATTTGGTTAGAACCTAAAAGAAGATCAAACTTAATCATATTAGGTCCCCTAATTTACTCCATTAAATCTTAATCTAATTAAGAATTAATCAAGCACAAGTCCTGATCAAATCAGAAATCTATCTCCCTTAGCAATTAGGTTATTTTATAACCTAATCGGTTCAAACCTAATTGAATCCAATTCAATTAGACTTGATCCAAACCATATAGCTCAATCAAATTGAGCTAATCAATAATCTAATATCAATTAATCCTCATATAATTCACTAACCCTTAGTGAATTATTATATTACAACTTTTGCACAAGATTAATCATCAATCATATTGATGATTATACCTTTGAATAATTCTCAATCATTGATCAGCCATCAGATCAGATAAAAATTTTTTTTGTGTGTGATCCCAGAGGTTTGAATCTAAGTCGGTAGCATAGGAATAAATTTTTATACTAATCGAAGTGACCATTTAGTAATGGTACCCGATGTTTGGATAAGCCGAATGATTGTAAAGCAACATTCAAAAATCTTTGGCATATAGTTACCATATAATTCATCACTTTGACCCTCAGTGCCCAGGATGACTTCAGAGTTAAACTATCAGCTCTTAATCAGTACATCCATAATGTGTCTCAACCTCATAAGTCCCATGACTCCTCACAAGGACTATCCTGATCAAGATTTTGTTGAACTGAAATACAATATAGCACTAATCCTGAAATCAGAAGCGATCAATCCCATCTTGATCACACACTAACTTTGCAGATACTTGATTATACCTAAAAATCTTCTGTCACTAAATTAAAAATTCAGATAGTCTGATACCAAAGTACAGTGAGTTGCTTGTAAGTCACCATGATGATCTCAGATCGGAGGGACACTTATACCCATATCCTTCGCGAGCTACTCTTGACAGTAGAGTATTTCGAGATAGATCATGTTCAGTAAAATATACTCCTATATTTTATCTGCATGCCATACCAGTGTCTTCACACTCCTTGATTACGAGAACAACTAACCCATATGGCATACAATGACCTACACTTGATGAACGTTAACGTCCTAGTTAATAATGCATTGTTTAATCGCGAACTAGTTTAAGAATTACACAATAAATCCTTCTTTATCGATTGAAAGTAGTTCTAAGGACTTCATCATAACACAAGAGTTCAATAAAGAAGATGCATAATTTATGATAAAAATATAAAATAATTTTTATTAATAAATAATTCATATACAATTTACAATGAGCTAAATTATCAACAGATTGACGATTAGCTATAGGACATATTTTTTAATAGATGGGCTCCTATCCTGGAGAGCACCCTATCTGGCCATCCGACGTGTAAATGCTTCCATATCCAAAGCTGCAGCAACACCAATGGTCCAGCTATCTTATGCATATGTAGCCTGATGGCTCTATAGAGCTCATGATACAAAAAGACCAAAGTAGCGCTGTCCCAACTCATATGCCCATATATGTGGAGATCACATAGCAAGGATAAGTACAACAACTGCACATGAAAATCAGACTTATCGATGAATAGATAGCCACCGATAAGGCATAGAATGAATGCTCGAGTATGTCTCTATATAGTCTCATCATCTGTATCATCCGATAAGTAGTGAAACGTGTTGCAAAGCCAGTGAAATCTCAGCGAAGACCCCGACAATATCCTCTCTAACGGTCTAATCCTAAACAACTCCTCGTAGAGGTTCGACTAGATAATCTGTGTAGTACCGATGATGGCAAGCTCATGCATCTGTGATCCAAGGAGAACAGCAACGTCCTGTAATGTGATCGTCGTCTTCTCGATATGGAAGTGAAAAGTATGAGTCTCCTAATGCCATCATTTTACCATGACCATAATGAGGGTCCAATCAAGCTGTATGTCGCAAACTCTAAAATTTTCGTAAAAGTTAGCCGCACAAAGATACTCTATGATCCTCTCATGTGGCCATTAGGCATGCATCGCAGTCGAGCCTCTGCGTCTACAGCATAAGAGCCCCATGTCCTCTCCAGAATATATATGGTCACTACGGTGTCGGGTTTGGAGATACAGCATAGTAGGGTTAGTTGGCCCTGGATGCACGTCGGAGTTTGAACCAATCATGTCTGAGGCATAAAATAAAAAGACAAGCTAACAACAAAGATAATAAGGAACATCAAAGATGATAAGAAATATCAAAGATGATAAATAGCCAACATTAATAACATGATCATTTTATAAATTTTTTTCAAATATTTACACGATATTATTACATAATCAAAATAGTTTAAAAAGAACACAAGCGATACATAAAGATAGTCTACATGTTACATGAAAAAAAAAGATAAATCAGCATCATTGGAGACATCTGCTCTAATTGTGCTCCATCTGCTTGCACAATCTACAACAAACTACATTTTGGCTCTCCATTGCGTTCATATCATTTCGAATCCTCCTGATTGTGGACACCCCTTTTCATGTCACCTTATGAACGGATGCGGTATAAGTTTAGGTGTAGTTCACTCAAGCCAATAATGAGGGCTCTCTAGAGGGTAGAAAGTAGGTGCATAGGACTCCTCATAATGATCAATAGTATAACAGTCATCAACAAATTACTTTCAATCCAGATTCTTACTAGTACATACAGCGAACAAATGGGAGCATAGATAGTATAGTAACTGTCACTTCTGACATATGCATGTTTTCACTTCTAAGTCGACTGTTTGTATATAATCAGTTTCATCAGGGCTATAACACCTGCATTTCAATCGAATCTCATATAAATTCTGTTGGTTATTGTAATTAACTACACCATGCTCCCAAGACTTTAGCTGACGTTCATTTAACTTATATGTAATTTTATCAGTGAACACCCTACCAGCCTCCCTCTTTAGTGTTGCTATTGCACGTCGCACACTAAACTACTTCGACAAGCATTTAAAGAAAAGATGGATAAGTGCATTAATTGGCAATGAGCGACCTCTTTCAACATCTTATTAAAACTTTCGGATAGATTTATATTCATTATTCTATACCTATGTCCACTCGTGTCATGCGCTAGCGACCATTTACTCAGATCATCAAGTAGATGTCTTTTAAGGTATTGAAAGCAATTGGGCCATATTTTCTTAATATGTTGCATGCTTCGATCGAACTTTCAAGGCTAGTTTTGCTCTGCAGTTTGATAAAAATAAGTCAAAAATACTACATCATGAAATCGACCATTTAGATTTGCCTCAACATGTCTAAGGCACAATCTGTGATAACCATATGGCATTGTCCATCTAATAGATTCATCTAAAATAGTAGCTAGTATTTTCTTATGCCGGTCTGAGACTATGCTGATCCTCATTTGATGATGTGCCACATAATGGTGTAAACATCATGAAAACTACAACTAACTACCATAGTTCTCATCTTCACAAATGGCAAATGTCAGAAGATAGATACTCTCATTTTTATCCCTCTCCATGGCTATCATGAGTCCACCCTTATATCGGCCATACATATGCATTGCGTTGATACTAATCAATGGACGGTAGAATTGGAAGCCCTAAATGTATGGCCCGAATGCCTAAAAAACTTGATGGAACACCTCGATATTCGGCTCTGTCATAGAAAATTTTATAAAATCTACCATAGTCTCCTTGTTGGCATGATAAACTACAGCTAGCTAAGAACCTAATGTGTTATAAGACTCGATCCAATCTTCAAATAGCTTACTGATAATAAGTTGTTTAGCTATCCATGTCTTTCTGTAAGATGCCTCGCACTATCATATATTACGTACATAAGCCTGACAAACTGATATGGATATGGATGTCTCTGTTCTAACTGATCCTCTAATAATATTGGCTTTCATACATGCATCAAGCTATGAATGATCTCGTATCACATCTGTATTCAAGCATGTATGTGTCCTTTATATACAATAATCTCTCATCATTGTGTCTTGGTCCAACAATATGCCCGAAGATACTAGCTGCAACTCTTTGACTATTTACATACGACACTCCATTTAATTCTATCTGACTTGACAACTTTGAAAGGATGGTGGGTGCAAATGACATATTATTTCATGGCACGTTGGACTTATTCTTTCAATCTGAATACTATTTTCTTTCTTAACTCTTCATTCCTACCAAAAAATGGATATTCTGACAATGCTCCATGAGATGCGGTCTCATCGTCGTCGGATGCATCAATTAACCCGAATTCAAGAATAAGAGGTGCCTCATATGGTGGGACATCCTCTTCTACAATAAACTTTCCACTATCACTGTCATTAGACTCTGCATCATCATCCTCATTTTCATTATCAGTAGGATTAGGATCATAACTAATAGCGACTTCATTTCAAATAAAATTGTGTAGGCCATTATTGTTCTCAATCCTCCACGTCCGGCATGTGTTGTATGTGGCTGATTAAGTGGTATAGGATCATAAGATTTATACTCCACATGCTCCATGGTAGTTATCACATAATTAGGACCGGCCCCTATATCATCAAATACGGTGTTACATAGATATTGATATGCAGACTTTGCTTGTATCATATATTGAGGATTATTAATTACGAATATTGCTGGTCCACCAATGGTACATACAGAGATGCCTCCATACCTATATCCAACTCATCATCCATTGGAGCTGCATCAAATAGAGATCCCCCCATCTCCAACTGTGCAAGTCGGTCAGATACAATCTGAGACACACTCGCATGCTGCTCACCACCATCCGAAACTCCTATCGTTGCCGGCTCAATGAAAATCTCAACCACTAGAAAAACTCCCTATGATGGGATGTTCAAGACGGTGTTCATGTTCTGATCATCTTCAATAGGTACACTAAAATATTATCCAGTAATATGAATCAGAAATCTACATACTAAGAAAACTTCACAATGATTGAGGTTTCTTCCGGTGACAGCATAATAGACTCATACAAGTTCTTGGTATGTTATATTACGGTCCATCATGATCATCCGGATCCTTCTATCATCATAATATGCACCATTAGCATCACGAGTGATCCTCCCATCCCAATGAAAGATAACAGTGATAAGATTTGGATTCATTTTATTGAAAATTATTGTGAGAAGTAACTACATGAACATATGAACATTTTACTAGAAGGAAGTACTTAACATTTAAAATGGCTTATATAATAAATGAATCCTATCATCAACTAATAGGTATTGAAAGTCCTATCCCATTCAGAAATTACATTTAGAGCTGTCAAAATAGACTGGCCTGATTTGGCTTGGCCCTAACCCCATGTGGGTTGTGATTATGTGGGCCGGACTGGGCTCAGCCCACTTGTTAAAAGGGGCCATAAAAACTCATCTCGGTCTTAGCCCACGTGGGTTGTGGGTTAGGACCGGATCAGCCCATATCTTTTTTTCTTTTTTTTTCTAGGGCTGGAGTCCACACCGCCTGATGCGATATGCCATGAGTCTGCTCCCTTGTCATCACCTAGTGTCATTGCTTCTCTCCTTCAGGGGCCATCGGGAGGGAGGGTGCTTGGGACTGTTGAAAGGAGGAAGGAGGGGGTCGGGGAGGGGCATCGTGGACTGTCAAGAGGAGGAAGGTGGGGTGGTGGTATGTCAGGGAGGAGGGGGGCTGAGCCGAGAGGAGGAGGAAGGGCCGTCGGAGATCGAGAGGGAGAGGAAGGGGCTCGCATCGAGGATCGAGAGGGAGAGGAAGGGGGGTTTTCGTGTCGGAGATCGAGAAGAAATTTGAGGAGGAGTGCAGGGAGGGGCACGGGGATCGCCGACTGTCGAGAGGAGGAGAGAGAGATGGTGGTACGTCGGGGAGGAGGAGAGAGCAGGCTGAGGGGAGGGAGGGCCGTCAGGAACCGAGAGGGAGAGGGAGGGGGGTTCTCACGTCGGGGATCGAGAGGGAGAGGGAGGGTGTGGGTTGGCCCATGGGCTAATCTGGCCCTAACTCGATTCAACCCATGGGCTACAGGGGTTGGGCCAAAAAGCCCACTTGCACAAATGGGTCAGAATTTCTCAGTCCGATCTAGCCCATTCTTAGGGCCAAATAGGCTGGCTCATGAGCTCTGGCCCATTTTGATAACTCTAATTGCATTAATTCTATAGGTTAATTACAGTAATCAAATGATATGCAATAGGAACCGAAAAAAATTTCAGTAGTATTTTTTCTTAATTCTTCCCATATGGCTGAAGATGTATAAGGAGAACTAAAGAAAAATACTGTCCAAAATTTCTATCAAACCCTCAATATACCATTTGGTTACTGTAATTATCTATAGAATTAATTACAATTCTCAAACTATTCAAATTGGACATTCAATTGATCAATATATATAATTCTTCCATCCATGCAAAAATATATAAATGTACAGATGCCGTAGAATATATACATTAATCAAAAGATGGATCTATAGTTCTATACAATACAAAATTTTTAAAAATAAGCGACTGAATAGGAAAAAAAGAAATATAAAGAAGAGCAAAACAAGAGCAAAATGAAAAGCCAATCTAGCAAAATGTTATATTCCTTGATTTTGATGTTATGTTTATCTAACATTCTTCATCACATTTCATCTTATAATTTCTTGTCTCTCCCTTTTTGTTATATGGTTATTATAAAAGAAAAGCCTAGTCTAGCGAGATTAAGCTCTCAAAATCTAGTCTAGCAAAATTAAGCTCTCAAAACCTCAAGGGACCAACTTGCTGCCTTGAGAGAAAACTGGAACCTAATAAACCCCTCCAATCTCAAGCTCTCAAAACCTAATCTAGCAAGATTAAGCTCTCAAAACCTCAAGGGACCAACTTGCTGCATAGAGAGAGAACCCCAACTGGAATCTAATAAACCCCTTCAATCTCCCTCGGGTGCTCTCCTACCCCATATATCTCCAAAAAAGAGGATGAAATAAAAAGAATAAGAAGCGAAAAGAAAAAAATAAAGGGTCAATCTATGTGGGTAAAGTTCTTACCTTCTAAATTTTTCCAGCCTTCCCCTGCTTTGTTGATTTTTCCTATTGTCTTCCTCTGATGGAGAAGAGCTAAGGGAGGTTGCTGACGGATGGGAGATGGAAGGGGCACAAGAGAGAGAGAAGCTGAGGGAGACTCACAAGCGGCTGGAACCCTAGAGATAGAGAAAGGAGGGAAAGGGGAAGCCCGGTTGCAGTGAGAGATATAGCATGAAGAAGGGGAAGAAGATCGAGTGGGGATATAGCAGCTAAGTGAGTCGTCCTATGGTAGGGCGACTCATATAGTCACTTTATCATAAGGCGATTTATCGAGTCGGTTTATAATAGGACAACTCTTAGTTGCTAATTCAGTCTTTCATATAGCGAAAAATTTGCTGAGTCGACATAAAAAGTCGTGCTATAATAGGATGACTTTATTTTGAACAGTATTTTCATAAATATTTTGATCAAAATATTATTTTTATAATTTTTTTAAATTAATATTATTTAGATAAAATTATCATTTATGTGTGGTGAGGAGTTATATACAAATGCCCTTAAGTTAATTTTGAACCATTTCCAGGAATTCCATTGCCGAGACTAGTGTAAAAATTAGCATCCGATACGAGGACATTTACATCTAACCTCTCATCGAAGTTGAAATTACTGCATAGTGACACGTGTTTTGTACACGATATCATGGTGTCACGCGCGGCCGCGAACGTGACCCGAGGGCTGTTCGCGTGTCGCGACTCACCAGCGACTGAAACCTTGCGTACTTTTTTATCCCCCCTCTTTCTCCCTCACTCTCCCTCTCCTGTTCTCAGTCCCAGACTCGCTGGCCTCCCTTCTCCTAAGCCACAAAATGGCTCTCTCTTCCTACTTGATCGGAAGCCAAAGCCTCGATCGCTCTCTTTTCAAACCCTTCGCGCTCCCGTCGCTTTCCTCCTCCTCATCCTCTTCTCATCCTTCGTCTCCATTCGCCGTCGCGCGACCCCGCCCCTTGGTCTTCCCGCTTCCTCTCCCCCCGTGGGGTTCGTCTCGCCAGAGGCTCAGCTCCGAGAGATGGCGGGGCGCCGAAGTTATCACGCGCGTGAAAGAGAAATCCAAGAGCTCGTCCCATTCCCCTCTCGAGCCAGGAACAGGCCCCGAAGAATACGAGGTTCTCTTCCATCACCCCACTTTTTGGAGCTCCGGACGTTGGACTTATGTGTAGTTATATACTTATGCGTGCATCAAATTTCGTTTTTTCTCCTCTGTTGTCGATTTGCCAAAATTAGATGGTGCTCTCAATGGTACCATCTAACGGTGCTATCTATTCTTGATGGCTTCATTCATTATATTGGCTTTCATATGCATAAGACTTCATAGTTCTTTAGCTTTGTAAAGGCTTTGGTAGTTAGATTCTATGCTACACCTGCAATTTTCTAAAACCTATTTGTTTCTTTTTGTGGCAGTGAGGACTTGCCCGCTAAGTTCGCAATTTCTTCCTCATTTACGGCATTGTATCTCAGCTTTGTTGCCTTTGTGGCTCTAAATAATTTGAGTGGTTGAGCGCGAGTATGCTCATAGTTGAGTCTATTCTATCTCTCATCCTGGGTTGATTGGTCTTGAATACTACTTTATCAATTCCAGAACTTCATGAATTAGTATAAATATTTGCTTTCCATTGACTTTATTTTTGTATCCGCGCTGTATTGGTTCCTTTTGTCAAGCGTACCAAGTCCATGGCTTCGTCTGCCATGCGTGTCTTTCTTGTGGGTGCAGTCCTTAGCATAGAGGTTGTAGTGCGATGATTCCATGTCTTTTCTTCGATCAATTCTCCAAAGTTTGACCTTTTCTTGGTCCGTACCTTATTACACTGGTCCTTGTCCTCTTACATGACCCGCTTTCCTATTTTTATGGTATGTATTATGCCATTTAAGATGAGTCAACTTTCTATCCTCCTCCCACTAAGCATAGTGTGTTTGCCAAAAGGGCGTATGGTGATCCATCAGTCTACTGAGGATACTCTTGCAGATTCTGACATTCCTGTCGTGTTTTGGACAGATGATGACGTTGCTTCTCGTTTGTGTTCTTGTGAGCATTGCTATCTTTTTTATGAAAACTTATCACCAAATCCACTGCCTACTGCTTCTAATGTATATTGGCCTGGCATTTACTATTCGCCTATGTCCACCATATACCCTCAGTGGCAAAAGGCTCTCTATGTGAAGCTTGCTGCTTTCTGTTTCGATCAGAATCTTATTCTGTTCCACATGGGAAGAAGTGCTTCTCATTCAAGTTAGTTTTCAGTACAGAGACTTACTCTAGTGGTTTGATTGAGTGCACAAAAAGAGGAAGAAGAAGAAAATTGAGTTTGGCGGCTCCTGATTTTATGCGGGAGTATGGTGTTGAACTACTATGTAACTTATGCTTCTATAGCCAAGATGATCGCCAGTTGTTGTTTGTGTCATTCTGCTATGAGTTTTTTACTTAAGCATGTAAAATGCATTTATTCATGGTAAAAGGAGGACTTTATACATTTATTTGTGGTAAAAGGAGGACTTAATACATTCTATCATCTAAATTCCCTGCAATATGTTCCCTGTATGCATTGGGCAATTTATTGTATCAAAAAAGTCGCTTCAGCCAAACCCAAGCAATCATTAAAAGGTTTGTGCAGAGTAAGATGACCATTTTGTAGCATTTCTCTTATTCAAAATCTGGTTGAGCTTATTACATATCACAGTTTGTATTAGTAGGGAACTTCTATTTTCATTTCTTTTATGTAATTCTATGGATGTTGTAGCCACTTATGGTTGTATCATAGCCATCTTATGGCTCCTAAAGCATAAGGATGTCTAAATTATATGTAAATTGCTTTTGCAGTTTTGCATCTCTCTCTCTCTCTCCTCTCTCTCTCTCTATCTCTATCTATCTATCTGTCTGTCTGTCTGTCTATATATATATATATATATATATATATATATATATATATATATATATCCGTCTCATGCAACTTTGAGTCTTAAATGCAGTGAACATATTAATGTAAATTTGTACATTGTTATCCTCACTATTAACTTGGAACTATTACATTGAATTAGGAGTTGATGGATGGATCTGGAAGTTGTGATCCCTTATGTTCGCTTGACGAAGTAAGCTCCCAGGATTTTGAAGCTAGTTACCAGCCAAAGACTGATATACTGAAAGCTCTTACTATACTTGCATCAACTTTGGCAGGGGCAGCTGCAATCAATCATTCTTGGGTAGCTGCCAATCAGGTTGACTCTTTTTGCTTGTCTTGTATTTCTTGGGATGATTGTTTTATGTTCAGTCAGAAATGATAGTTAATTTTTTAGTGATTGAACCTCTTTTAGTATACACTTTCTTCACCCTCGTCTGCATGCAGATGATTTTGTGAACATGGTGGGACCATCAATAAAGATGTTTTAATTGAAGTTTCTCATGGTACAGGATGTTGCCATGGTGTTGGTATTTGCAATTGGTTATGCAGGCATTATTTTCGAGGAATCTCTAGCATTCAACAAAAGTGGAGTTGGATTGTTGATGGCTGTTTGCTTATGGGTTATTAGAAGCATTGGAGTGAGTCTCACCGGTACCCTTTTATTTTATTAAATAATCATTTTTTTCTTGCTTGGCAAGGCAGATTAACTTCTGTAACAGTATCTCCTTTTCTTATCTCTCTGTTCCTCTTCCCTCCTGTTAACATGTGATTCCTTGTTCTTGATCAGAGTGATAGGTTTCATAGGATATCTGCTACTGGGCAGATAATTATTGTGCATATCCAACAATATGCACTTCAGCTTCCCAGCTGGTTCAGTGTTGTTTTAATCCTGCTTTTGCATGATATGTTAATTTTATAAATCCATAAATAATTCCAAAGGCTGCTATTTTGTAAGAAAGCTGTCATCAGATATGGTAGTTCTGGTGTTGGAATCAGGGTTTTAAGTGCCAGCCCATGCCAATCTCTGCTGGACGAGTATTGACACAGCTTGGCTCAGCATGCTACTAGCAATTAATTATGCAAATATTTTTTAGATTGAAGGGTTCATGACTTTGATTAACCTTTAAGATACCATGGGTTATCGTGCTAGTATCAACTGTCTTCTTGTTGTTTTGATTTTAGTCCTTCTCTAAAGTTTTTTTCGACCTTGAAGTTTAGAATGAAGATGTCAAAGATAGCGTTATTAAGGCGCTCGCCTAGGCCTGCCTAGGTGCTCAAGCAAAGCGCCCTTGGCTGAAAGCACCTCAGCCTCCTCCAGGCGAGGCGTCTTCAGCTAGGCGAGCGCCTCTGCTGCCTAGGTGCTCGTCTAGAGCGAGGTGCAAGGCGCTCGCCTTTGGCATCCAATTAAAATTTTTTGTTCTCTTGGCTGTTCAACTTCCAATTTAATTGCTATTATTCACTTCAACTTGAAATTATAGCTATGGGTAATAGATAAATCCTTTAAAAGAACAAAAAAGAAGGGTACTTAAGTAATTTATAAAAAAAATTTAGAGACAAATAGGTTTTGAAAAAGAGATGAAAGAGTCATAACTACATGCATCCTGTACGGCTGTACCCCTTCAACTTCCCTGGACTTTGGACGGCTGGAGCAGTTTCCTTCCCTTCATTGAAGTTGACAGCGCCCAAGCAAAAAAAAGGTATGAAAGTTGTTCTCTTTTTCACCCTCTTTTCACAATTTATTTTCTTGTCTCCTTCTCTGAATCTCCTCTCCTTCTCCTTCTCTGTTCGTCTCTGTTTTTTATTCAATAAAACAGAGCATGTTTGTTTTTGTCTTCAATAAAACAGTTCACAAAGTAGGTCAGCAGTGCACTTGTTTTGCAATGGCACTATTCATTTTCTTAATCTCCTTCTCCTTCTCCTTCCCTGTTCGTGCCTATTTTTTATTCAATAAAACAGAGCATGTTTGTATTTTTTTCAATAGAACAGTTCTCTGTTCATCCTCGACTTTTTGCTTTGTGCAGTCAGCAGTGCACTGGTTTTACAATGGCAGCAGCAGAGGGTGCAACAGCCAATGCTAGCAATAAAAAGGGCTCTGGTTCAAAATATAATTTCTTGAAGGATCCTAAAGACGGCGCCTGACTTCAATCAGGCGCTCACTTTTTTAGCGCCTAGCGCCTCAGGCGCTAGACAGGGTCTAGCGCCTGGAGGGCACCTAGCGCCCTTAACAACCTTGGTCAAAGATAAAGTCTAACTAATAAATCAAAGATGGAAGAAACTTATCAAGTTAAAATACCTGGTTGTCATCAATTTTGATAAGGCATCATTTTTGTTCAATACCAACTACAATTGCATCTTGTATATTTTGTTTTAGTTCTACTTAACTTTCAATGCTTATCATGAAAAGCCAAAACATTTGTAATTGCAAATTTTTTTAAAATTATTTCATCAATGAACAGCTTATGCACCATAACACTTCTAGTTGGGAAAATAGTTAGTTAAAAAAAGACAAGCAATTCTACAACCAGTTTAATTAAAATTGCACCATGGTTCTGATCTCCAAATGCTGTATTCCTCAATGATCATCAGCAATATTACCTAGAGAGAAATAACCTAGACAAAAAAGCCTCAATTAGAGCTTCAGGAATCAGGATCAAAGGCCAAGATTTTAAATCTCGTGGGATGGAAGTGTCCCTGTATCTTCATGGAAGGGAACGCCCTGCTGTCCCATCTTATTTCGATAGCCGTCTTAGTCATGCATCCCGGTAGATATCCTCCATCTCTTTCTGCTTCTTTCCTTTCTTTTTTTTTTTTTTGCTTTCCTTCTTTTCTTTCTTTTTATTCCACCTCCATCTCTTTCTGCTTCTTTCCTTTCTTTTTTTTTTTTTTTTGCTTTCCTTCTTTTCTTTCTTTTTATTCCATCTTTCTTTCTTTCCTTTTTTCTTTCTTTTTCTTATGCCTTCCTTTCTTTTTTTTTTCCTTATCCCTTCCTCTCTTTTCTTCTTCTTTCTCTTTTCTTTCTTCCTTTCTCTCTTTCGTTTTTCTTCTTCTTCTTTCCTTTTTTCATCTTCCTTTCTTTCTTTCTTTCCTCTTTCTTCTTTTTTTCCTGCATGGATGTGTTTTGGAGCCTTGTCCCAGTCCCATTTTTTATCAAAAACGATATGGGATGGTTGGGATGCCTCCTGCCCTGCTGGGACATAAAAGTTTGTCAAAGGCTATGACAAATTTACGAGGAAAAATTCAAGCTAGAGAGAAATATTTATTTGATAGTAAGCATATTGCAAATGCTTTACGTAACTACATATCTTAATCTTCCATATAATCATTTGGGCAGAAATTGTGATTAATGATGCTACATGCTGTTATAAGTCACCATGCCATCCAGGTGTTCCTGGAATGTTTTGTTCCAATATTGCACATAATAATTGATCAAGGCTAATGCTCCAGTTTTAGCAGCCTCATATTGTCTCTCTGGATACCTGCACAATTGGTAGCCTCTAAGAGAGAGCACTTCATTTATTTCACAAATTTATCATTAGATCTGCCACCAACTATAAGCTGTTGTTAATACAAATTGTGCATGGTAGTTTGCAATTGTCTGAAGGATCATTGTATGCTAGTCTTAACTTCCATTTGAATCTCTGTGCACTGTTGTACTGGTTTTGCTTTTATGGTATCATTAATTTCTTCCGACATGATGAGGTTTATTCTCTTCCCATAACATAGCATATTTCTGATGTAGGCTCCTTCAACAGATATAGCTGTCACAGAATTAACCAGGGCATCTGCTGAAGTCAGTGAAATAGTCTTCTTCTTGCTTGGTGCAATGACCATAGTGGAGATTGTTGATGCACATCAAGGATTTAAACTGGTTACTGACAATATAACTACTCGAAAGCCTCAGATTCTCCTTTGGGTGGTGGGTAATATATTTCAGTCATTTGATGAGGTGTCATTGCTGGATAAATATGATGCCTATATAGCTCATTAATGAAGGTTGATTTGATGTTGAAATATAACTACATATTCTAATATATAGTTTCGGTAGAAATCCTAATTTGACATTCTTTCTGAATACCTAACTGGAGTAAATGTGCTAGGAAGCAAATGGTTTGATGTAAGAATAGTAGTATTTGCAACTGTATTTCAATGCATACCATGTTTTATCTAAACAAACTTTTGAATAAACCTATTCAAAGTAATATATCAGAAGAAGATGTTACAGCTGCTTTGTATTTTGACATTACCTTTACAGGTTGGTTTTGTGACTTTCTTCCTAAGTTCAGTCCTCGACAATCTAACGTCAACTATTGTTATGGTTTCCTTATTGCGGAAGCTAGTACCTCCATCAGAATACAGGAAGTATGGAATCCACTACCTCCTCTAAATTCTAATTTGCAAGAAGTTTCTGATTATTTATATTTTTTGTATTTTATGTATTATGAATATGTTTTCTGATGGATGTTTATGACTGTAATGGCGAACACCCAACACATACATATACACAAATAGTCATATTTTAGTAATTTTAAAAAAAAAAGCCATTAAAAATCTCATTGTTATAAAAATGTTCTTTAGGTAGCTAAATGGTAGGTAGCAAAGAGCGATTTGTTCCACTATAAATAGATACCCCAGTCATCTGAGTAAACTACAAGACAATATTTGAGCATTTGCATCAGGTTGTTATCCCACTGCTGCACTAAGATCATCATATGTGTAGTAGTATGAGAATATCTTGGTCGGTTTAAGTGAAATTAGTGCTTATAAAGAAATAATCATTTAGTTTCTAGAACTCAATATAATTCTCTACTCATACAATGAAACACTGAATTATGAAGTTTCTCCTTATTGATCATTAGGCAATTGCAACATAGG
The DNA here is from genome assembly GCF_000442705.2 of Elaeis guineensis. NCBI lineage: Eukaryota > Viridiplantae > Streptophyta > Magnoliopsida > Arecales > Arecaceae > Elaeis > Elaeis guineensis. Next base: position 151,001,321 of record NC_025993.2, read on the forward strand.
ATGGTCAGCGTCTGGGCCAATCTGCTCAAAGACCCAGCCTAGAAAATTCAAGCCAGTACCAAATATTAGCTCTGTAAGGGTGCGTAGATGAGGTCAAAACCAAATGGATTTGTTCTGGAGTTGGGCTTGAGATTTTGTCCATTTTCAACAAAAGACTTACACATGGGCCAACTTGGGACTGACACGTACTGCTGACACCCTTGAGTAATTTTTATGAGATTTGAGAAGAATGAGAAACATACCATCAAAATGGAATACAGAGGGAATAGAACCAAATTTTCTGGTGGCAACACTCTGCAGTTATGTAAAAACTTAATCATATATAACTACTTGTTTCAGTTTAGAGCTTTAAACACATGCTGTTCTGATGAGAGGATGAAGGCCTATAATTTGCTTGCTGGTCCCAAGTTGACTAATCTTTCTTTTTATAGCATGCCAATAATACCCAGTTTTTATTGCTTTGTGTTTGGGAGACTTGTTTGCTGCACATAACACAGGTCACGAAAATTGCACGCCTATTTTAGCTGTAAGAATTATCAAGTTCAGCTGAAAGTCCATGAGGTATATCCAATTTCCAAGCACAAATAACTTAACCCAACTTCCTGTTCTTGGACTATTTGGAACATTATTAATGGTCTAATCTTTCTCTTGCATTAAAATCTTTTGTAGACATTTGGTATTGGAGTTGTCGGAAGGCCAGTACAGTATGGGCTGGTTGTAACTCTGTCCAGCCCCGTGTTTTACAGTTCAGCTCAACAAATTGAAGCAAGTGTGGTCAATTTTTGTCTTTTATTAAAAGAATGTAACTTAAGTAAAATTCCATCAAATTTTTTTATAGCTTGGGATTCCTATTAAATCTTTGTAGCTACTTATTATTTACATGGGATTTTACTCTGTCCTCCTTCTTTGTTGTTGCCTCATTAGGAATAGAATTTCTGAAATCTGATAAGGCTTTTTTGGGACTCATTTAACTGAAGTTCCCCCTAGATGCCTCCTAAATCATCAACTTGTCAGTGATTATACGCCTTGCATTGGTCTCCCAAGTACTGTATATGCAACAGGTTTTGCCATTACTTATGTTCATTGTCTCAAGACTGTTCTGCAATTTACATGGGGTTCAGTATCTCTATCCCATAGTCAACAGTTTCTATGACTTGCCATCGCTTTAGCCATGTATTCCTGTAGTCTCTAGTATGCTAGATGTATTGGAAATTCTGTTGATTGATAGATGCTTGCTTCTAATTTTCTGTGTTGACTCCTATTTTTTGTAATATATGTTTGAATATGTGTCTGTGTATCTATATATGTCTGTGTTATATGCATGTATGATATATGTGTATGTTTGTGTGTATGTATAGGGGATGATCATAATATATACGGGGTGTGAATAGGGGACTTCACCCATTACCAGATTCAATAATGGATGTTGAGAATGAAATTGTTAAATGCTGGATATTTCTACTAGGTCTTAAATGCTTATAGCTAAAATCATTTTTACAGAACTCTTGCTTATGCATCAACTTATCTCAAATGAATTGCTATAGAGGCACAGTACAGTTTGTTGATTCTTGGGTGACTTGATGCAAACAAGGGGTATCCAAAATACTTGATTTGTTGTTTGTCAGAAATTTAAATCTTGTAGATCATGTCTGTGGGTTTATATTTTCATTTTTCAACTCCCATGTTTGACTATGTATGTATACATATGTTTGTGTTTTTGTGTGCCTATGTGTACACTTGTATGCATAAATAACACAATTTATTTATGTATATAACCCAATGTTTTAAGTCCCAGTACTAGGCCCCGTATTGGTACCTCATTGATATGGTTTGGTGTGCCAGCTGTATTGACACATGGGACACCGCTGGAGCAATAACAAATGGTACCATGTGTTGTTATGTGGGGCCTATTGAGGCCCATACCAGTATTAGTACTCTTTCGTGTTGGTATGGTTAGCTTTGAACTGCATGGTATCGCACAGTGTGAATGGTATACACACATACATACGTATGTGTGCGTGTTTATACATATATATGTATGTATGTATGTATGTATGTATGTGTATATATATATATATATAGAGAGAGAGAGAGAGAGAGAGAGATTCACATATATGAGGAATGTGACTGACAAGTTGTATTTGTAATGCTACTAGAGTTGATGAGAACAAAATATAAGTCATTAGGTTGTTGTAGAGAAGAATCAAACATATCTAATGTCTAATTTAGTCATACGTGGAAGCTGTCTGCCTTGTTGAACCATGAATCTGACAGGATTCCAAGCATCAAGATTAACATCATTTTCTGCAATTACAAAATGATGCATATCAGTGGAACTGTATTTGGTATCCAACTTCCGTTTCTAACCTAAGGCTGATGCAGATTACCGTGATTGCAAGTCAGATGCCATCTATTGTCGGTGATACCCCTCTGATAGCTTCAACAATTTGTCTTTTGAAGCCTTCAAACTTCAACTAATTTCATGTAATAGTGACACTATTATCATTTGAGCCCCTAATTAGCATAGTAGCACTATGATTCTGGGTTGTCAAGGACTAAAATGCAGATTCAATTTTGATGCAACATAATTTTTGAGGTCATCGGATTCATGGATCTTGATGGTTCTCTCTATCCTCCTCCCTCTTGGCATCTTCCTGTCCCTCTTCCTCTCCCTCCCTTCCCCCCTGCTCTCTCTTCCTTTCTCTCCTTCTACCTTTCCCCCTTCCTTGCTGGATTTCTCGAACCAAGGGGCAGAACCCTGCTGGTCAGCCCTCGGTACAGTTTGGTATGCTTCGAACTAGGCAGTTCGAGGTGGTATGGCGTTCCTTGTTAGGCACTATAGTGTTGGTCATAGTCTACTGGAATTTCTGGGCTAAATGTTGGTCCAAAGTTTTAAGGAAATGTTCCTTTAACCATGTTTTGTGATTTGGTATTGATTGTGGCAGAATTTTAGGAGCTGTTGTTGTGATAGCAGCAAATGCTGGTGGTGCATGGACACCTATTGGTGATGTCACAACCACAATGTTGTGGATTCATGGTCAGATCTCCACTTTGCAAACAATGAAGGTATGCTTTTTGCGGTATTCTCGATATCTTTAGATAGAGTTCTCTTATTCATATGCATCCTTCTTTTGGTGTTCCATAACCTAAATTTGTGCAGTAAAATTTTATTTATTTATTTATTTATCTTTTGGCAAAGTGCATGTCTAAATAAAACAAATGTCTGCATTATATTTATTTGCTGTGTGACCCTTTTGGGCAGAGTTTGTTACAAAAGCATGTGATACATTTGAACTTACATGAAGGAGCATATTCTCACTCTACATTTCTTTCAAGTGAGGTCTCTTTTATGGTTGTGTTTTCGACAAGCATATTTCTTCCATGACCTTAACTAAAATAAATTCAACAACAAATAAGAAAATTCTAATCACAATGGCGGAAACAGCAAACCTTGTTCCATCTCTCAGCCATCATTGTCATGTCTATTTTGTTATCATTCTTCTGATCAAGGGCATCTTTTATTAAGTTGAGCTTTTTATAATCTTTATCATGTCTATGTTGCTATATTTATTCTTTCTCTTATCTGCTTATTGGAGACAAACCTAAGCCTCTCCAATGAATGGGTTTAGCTCTAGCCTTTGCTATTCATGAACACGACGTCTGAACAGATTTTTATCGTTTTACTTTCAACTGCTTCAGCTTTGAAGCTTCCGACAAAGTATTAAAGTTCAATATTTTGATGCAAGTGTTACAACTCATCTGTTATAATATTCTCATTGCGGCAATGCTTTTATAGGAGCTTGCACTTGCTGAATGTGAAAAACTATGATGCATGATTTCAAAAACTGCCAAGATGGGATGATACGATCGGTACTATACCATTCCAGCACAAAACCAGCACAGATACAGGTGTCGGATACCAAAATAGCTGTAGCAGTATGTATCAACCATACCAGTTTGTACTGGTACATATCGGCAGTATTGTACTACTGACCATAACATTCAATGCTGATGGTTTTTCAAATTTTTGAAAACTTTCAGTTTTAGTATGTACCTTTGGTGCCAGTCATACTAATTCCGTATTGTTCCAATGGGAAAATGGTAAAGGGTTCGGTGCCGGTATTTAAAATCTTGCTACAGTGCATGCCGTCTTTTATCATCTCATAAACTTTTCCTTCCATGCCAGCAAATAATTTCTAAAAAAACAGTTTAAGAGGTGCATCTCTACTTCGTGCACTAAGTTTTGTTTTTTCGTAGATGTCTTCATGCATTGCTGCAATCTGCTTTACAGATGATCCAGACTGAGTTTATGACCTTAATTCAATAGCTAAACTATAAGGCCCTTGGTACTAATCTGTACCAGAGAATTTGAGGCCCTTTTATTCTAACTCTTTTCCTTATCCTGGCAATATGGGGTTGGCTTTGATTATGAGGCTATCATCAAGATATGAGAGCATTTAAAGACTACTGTGTTCTTGAGATCAAGACTCCATAAAGGCATGATATTTCAAGCCAAGGTAAGATGGGATCTAATATGGAAAACAGAATGCCAGTTGGCTGTCGGAAGGTGCTTGGCCCTTCTTCCTGATCATGCCGTGTCAACTCCAACAACTAACCCCCAAAAGTTCCAGTAGACCTGGAAAGAATCTGGTGAAAGAGGAACCAAAGCTAGGTATGATGCAGGAAGCTGCATTTATCTCTTTGGCACATTGTACTAGATGTAGCCATGTTGGAAGACAATTCCCAGATTCAGCAAAGTTTGAGAAGAGTAAAGATTCGATAACAGAAGTACGGTGAATTATATGAGAAGTATGTGAACAAAAGAGAGATCCCTAATGTGGAACCTTCAAGATGATATGTGTGAACTCTGTTGTTGACAATCATGAAAAAATAATTTTAAGCCATATAATACTATAATATAAATTGTTTTCGCACTTCAGACGTGACTTTAACTAGAAATTTGTCCAAATGTGGTAATGACTTGATAGTAGGGACTAAAAGGTGGACACAGATGTAAGATTGGGTTGTAGAAAACTAGAAATTGCACAAATAATTGAGATAGGCAGACAGATAATATTACTATGCAAGAATAACTTGTTAGAGTAATTCTTTTTTTTTTTTTGTTTATGTGTTGTGCAAACAGGCATCCTACCCTGGAAGAAGGGGGCGGGCATCCAGGGAATTGCACATATAGGAAGAAATGGGATGCTAAATATGAGGGGGAAGGCTGATGCATGACAAAGATATTTCCTCCTAATTGAACTCATTGACTATTTCTCTTATGCCTTTGTTTTAAGCTCGGAGACCCAGGCTGAGGGGAAGAACCACATGGTCCACATCCTTATATTAGTTTTCCCTACGTCAAGCAGGATGCTCTAACATAAAGCTGTTACCACCAAGTCCCGAACCAGTTGTTTAACTTGCCTGACATGATAGTAGCAGCTTTATGCTAGTTCTTCATTTCCAAAGAAGAGCACCATTCCTGAATCCAATTTGGATAGATGGATTGAGAATGATTATTTATGCTATGTTCATGTTATAGTTCTTAAAAGGCAACAAAAAAAGCTGGATTTTATATCTAAAATAGTTTATTGGAAAACAACTTGAGCTCCAAGATATATGGCTTTTACTACCAACAGGAAGCATGCTTACTGAAATATTAACAAAAACTTGTCATGTAGCAGTCAACTTGGTTGCAGAAAAGGCCTTAAATTTTTCTTTCAGACAAGATAGCAAGCTTTTTACCATTGCAGGAAGCTGTAGTTATGTGGTATTATGCTAAAGAAGGAAGCAGTAGCTTCTGGGGTTATACTTGCTTAGCTTTCAGCAATGTGAGAAAGCTGAAGAATCTTAACTAGTGCAACTAGATTGCCTGTCAAAACATGGGGTCAACTTATATAGCTTGTTCTGACAACTTGTTGAAGATTAAGTTCCAATGGAAGCAAATTGTATATCGTAGGAAAGTTCGGAATTCACATTGAGATTACCAACTTGGACTGAGCTAGTCTGCAAAATTGAAACTTCGCTTCCTGTAATCTGAGAGAACTTCTGAGAGAACTGCTTAGTTGACATTGTCTATAGAATATTTATGTCTCATACTGGTGGCACCTCAGATAAAACTGTTCACCTGTCCTATTGAATTGGGTATAATTATTTAGTCAAGCCTCTGAAAAGTTACTCGGTCTTGTCCTTGGCAGTCTAATTATGCTGGTGAACGTCACTTGATCAAATCACAATGACTGTTTTTTTAAGGTAGATTAGAAGGCACTGTTAAACATACTTTTGTTGGTCACTAAAAATGTGGTGCAGTTTTTTAAAAACAAGATTTTTTATTAAAAAAATTTCATGTAGCTGTTGCAAAAAAGTAAAATGCATAGTTTGTTTATGGTTTAAAACAATTTCTGGCCAGAAAGAAGTCTCTCTACTTTGCTTGCACAATGCATCATATGGTGGCCTATAGTTGTTAGCAATAGATTAAGCAGAATCGCAAAACAAGAAATGTTCACATTGTTATTTTCAGCATCAAAATTTGGAAATTGTTTAACATAATGTTTTAATGCTTCTCAAAAAAACATCAAACAAAATTAAAGATTACTAGATAGACATTAGTGATAAATTGACAGAAAACTTCCTATTTAAGAAACACCTGTGATGCTGTAACCATTGCTCAACTCAACTAAGCCTTCATCCCAAACATGAATCCTTTTCCTTTGCTGCTCTGGTTAGGGGCATACTTTCTGAAAAATGTAGTCAATGCTGTAACTGTTGCCTTGATGAATTATTATTACAGTTTTAGCTATTCTATGAAAGCAGGATTCTTTGACTTCTGACATCATATTTAATGCTTACCATGATCTTCCATGATTATATGTGGAACAGATCCTCTATGTCCATGGGGGTATTACCACCCGTTTTATGCACATGCATGCCAGGGCCCATACACTGCATCAGCACCTGTGTGGGCCCCTGATGATGCAGCAAGCAGCCCCGTGACCGACCATGCCCATGGAACAGGGTTGGTAGCATCCCTGTGAGCACAGAGGATCCACACTCTATATGCAGGCATGAATATATCTTTAAGGATTGTAGATGCAGCTTTAGTTGGGTTGGCTTGTCGTCGATTCTTAAACATCATTGATTGACTTTGTCATTAATTACAGGATTTGTTTATCCCTTCAGCTGTTTCTTTGGCCGTACCACTCACTCTCATGTCCCTCACCAGGTACAAAAATATAACCAGCATTTTTAAAAAGCAACATAATTCAGTTGATGTTGCAACTAATATAACTAGTCCTTTTGATCTTCACATGATTCAGTGAAGTTAATGGAAAAGCTGAGAAAGCATCCAATGTTTTGGCATCAGAACAGATTGCTCCTCGAGGACAACTTGTTTTTGCTGTTGGCGTAGGGGCTCTAGTGTTTGTTCCTGTGTTTAAAGCTGTAACTGGCCTGCCACCTTACATGGGCATGCTGCTTGGGCTTGGTGTTCTTTGGGTTTTAACTGATGCAATTCATTATGGAGATTCCAGAAGGCAAAAGTTGAAAGTACCACAAGCTTTGTCACGGATTGATACGCAAGGAGTTCTGTTCTTCCTAGGAATTCTTTTATCAGTGAGCAGGTATCCATGGACCTCTTCCTTATCCATGACTAGCAAAATTCATTACACAACCAGCATATACTTTCTGATATAAGTTTTGTTAAATTTATAAATATTAGTACTCCTCAAAGCATCCACCTCTTCTTGATAGTGGGCATAGTTTTTCTTTATTGAGAGAATTCTTGATTTTACTGGGATAGTCAATGAAGAATTTTTACACATGAACACTGCCTGTGTGTGTGTGTTTGTTAATTCTAGTCTGACCTAACTGAGGCATTAGTTCATAACTGAATCTTATGTGATGATTAATTGCAGATATGCTTTAATTAGTTTTGGTTTTACGAATTTTCTTTTCCAAGATATTTTCAAATGGGAAATGCAGGTGTTCACTCCCACATTATATTCATTTATCTAATGCATGCTGTACTTGTAGATTAACTGCACTAAGTAATTTTCAGTGAAAAGATGAACCTTCTTTGTCATCAGTTAAAATTCTGTCTGACAGCAGATACCTAGATGAATTAAGGCTTTTTTATCAGTTTTTGTGCATATCAGTGATGCCCTTGCAGCATTGATTTGAATTTTTACATGTAGTCTTTTTGTGGACTCTTGCTAATATGTGGTCAATCAAATGTGTAAATGTGTATGTATTGTGTGCATGTGTATGCTAATCTGTCTATCAGTCAACTGTATCTATCAATTGATTGATCAATTGATCTATTGACCGATTATGTTGTTTTAGGCCTATGCATATTGGAAACAATAATCACACAATTTTAAATGTCTGGCTGAAGAACAATTGTCTTTCTGACAACTTATTCTGAATGGTCTGGGTTTTGTGCATTGTAGCTTGGAGGCTGCTGGGATTCTGAGGGAATTGGCAAACTACCTTGATGCCCATATACCAAATGCTGAACTGATTGCAAGTGCAATAGGTGTAGTGTCAGCTATTATAGACAATGTTCCCCTTGTTGCAGCAGCTATGGGAATGTATGACCTGACTTCTTTTCCTCAAGATTCTGAGTTTTGGCAGCTCATTGCTTTTTGTGCTGGTACTGGAGGTTCTATGCTCATTATTGGCTCTGCTGCTGGAGTTGCATTTATGGGAATGGAGAAGGTGGATTTCTTTTGGTATCTTCGTAAGGTAAAATTCTATTTCAGTCGTACTAAAAATACATGGTCACAAATACATCTGACATTTATGAGCAGACATCACATGTTGCACCCTCATGATAATGTGAACTGAAGATTGCATAAGTGCCCCCAATTATAGGTTATTGTGTCCTTATATTGTCTCCGATTTATTAATTGAAGGTCCTTTTCTTTTGCTTTTTGAAAGATCAAATTGACAAGGCATTGCTTATATTGTAGCTTGAGAGAAGTGCTTCATGAGTAGAAAAAAAGTAATAATTTAAACTGTTCATTTCTCATATTTTAGCATATCATGTATGAGACCCATGGACCAGTTTTTTCCATGTAATTTTCTGTTAACAAAGCAACAAACAGAAAGCAAATGAGCATAGCAATAAGATGATCCCTGGCATCAGCGAATCAAACTTTCCATGAGTATATCTGGAAGTTAGGGATCAGTGAAAAGAATTAGTTTATATTTTACATTCTAAAAGTTGCTTAGCTAGCATTTGCTTTATAGTGTAACAAGCTCAATTTTATGCATTAATTGCACAGGCAATAAATGTTTTTTGACAGCACTTCTTGTTTGCTATTTAATTTATTTTTTTCCATTTGCTGGGAGTCATGACCTGGCTCATTATTACAAGTACTTTTTTGCAGGTAAGCGGCTTTGCATTTGCTGGTTATACTGCTGGAATTGTTGCATACTTGGCAGCTCAAAATTTCCACGTCTTGCTTCCCACTTCTTTGGCTGAGCTCCCATTTCTTCCGGGCTCATAGATGTTTGACATTCTGCTTTGGTCAGTATGGCATAGTGTTTTTTTGCCATGCAGTGTTGGTAGTCCCACGTTTAGTCCCTATTCACATGCCAAGAACCAGTCTGGATGGTATTATAATCCTTATGATGATAAAAACATAAAAGTAATCAGATGATTATGTGAGGATACCAGGTCATTCAGATCTGCATCTGCCACACATCAATTTTGGTGCACAGCACATTTAATGCTACATCCAAGCAGGAGAATTAAAGAAAGGTGTGATCAACACAGGTGCAATAAGATGATGGTCAAGATTCCTACTTGGATTTTATCCCTTATTGTGATTGAGTTTTTTAATGTTTGTGATGTATGGAGAAATCATCCATTTAGTCTGTTCTTGGATCATGCCAACATGTAATAAGCGCAAGATAAACAATTGATGCAACTTTGTGCTGAGTTCTTTTTTGAACTCTTTTTAGAGATCCTATTTTTAACTTAATTTTGTTCAGCTTAACATGCATGTAATCTAATATGATGTGGTACCATGATGCAGAATCTTCAAGCCACCTAATCATCATTAGACTTTCTTATTCATTGTCATGGTTGATGTTTAGTTCGTGGTGACCATTCTGCATCACTTGTTCACAAGCTTTCAGTTATGTTGGATATCATTCATTTTGATCTTTTCTTTTGTTTGATTGGTTTGTTCGGGAAATAAGACAATCCCATGAAAATCCTTGCCCGTATTGTGTTTTAAAATTTCTCACTTAGATTATTCCTCGTTCGAGTATGGAGTCATGAATCGCTAATCCAAATTCTGTCGCAACTATAACAAGCAAATCAGAAAAGCAAAAAGCAAACTATTGTTGCTTGAAGATGGTTCCCATTTACTGTGTCAATGCTAAAGAAATTGCCTTTTTTTAATAACATAAGTGTTATTGAACTCAAATAAATCCTTCTTTAGAGTTAGATTACAAAATAGTACATTATGTAATCACTGGTAGATGAATTACAGGATTCTAAAGAATGGTATCATGATTCTGACCTTAATCTTAACTCTTATGAAATTCAGCCTGAAAAAAAAAAAAAGGCAGAGTTGAGCGTCCGGCTAAGCGCATGACTCCAATCCCTTTTTGTAATAGAGTTGCCATGTACTAACACATCAGTAAACAATCCTTATAACCTGTAACAAAAAAACAATCCTTATAACCTAAGTCGCATCTGAATTTTGAATTTATCTGTTGAAATAATATCAGTAAAAAGATAATTCTAACAAGGAAAGAGGATTAAAAACTTTTTTTGGTAAGTTAAACGATTAAAAATTTTATTCTTGGTAGTAGACTCATTGAAAGGCGGGATTTGTGTGTCAATACATAGAAAAACTTGCACCGTCTGATATTGTAGTTTCAATAAATCTAAGTGCCTTCACTGGATGCAAATTCGATGAAGATTCCTAAAGCTTAACAAAAACAAACTCTTCAATGGCTGGTAGATCTCCAATATTCTTCAGAGCCTCTTTGCATGGTTCCTCGTCGATGCTAATTTCCATGACTGCATGCTTCCGCGGGGCAGTCCTACCAACGCTCATAAAGTTCACGTTCACATTCTGCTCACCTAACATGCTCGCAACCGTCCCGATTATTCCTGGCTGATCAACCTGCCTGCTGAGGATTAGGCTTCCTTCCAAACTGGCATCCACTTGAAATGATCCGACCTTGGTCAGATGGGATATTCCAACCTTTACTCTTCCTTCAACACTGATCTCTCCAGTGTCTGAGATTGCACTCGGAAATTTAGACTCGACATTGGAGATGCGCACCTGTATGGACTCTAAGGGGTTTTCGGCTGAACCATCCAATAAAATTCTCTCTTCGATGATACGAATACCTCTCTTTTTTGCTGCGAGATCAGCATTCACGAGATTCACAAACACACTAGATACGGGCTCAATCAGACCTTTCGTGATCATGGCACGAAGCAACCTTGTCTCTAGATCATCGGGAGTCCTTGCAGTAGCATAAGTTACCTTCACCAACTTCACACCACTGCCACCAGCCACAAGTTGCACAGCTAACCTCCCAAGCTTTTCTGCCAAAACAACAAACGGTGCAACTCTGACAGGACCTGACAAAATACGAAAAAAGAAAATTTCATCAACTTTGTCACCAAAGGTGCCTATACCAAGAGAACTAGATCAAGTTACAGAGTAAGCTTATAAAAGCTTTTCACTTTGAAACACCCATAAGATTAAATCAATTAAAAGGCCTTTAAACACTAATGGTCGACAAAATATATGCATCTGTGACTTGTCTTTTGAGTATTGGCATGTCCTTGAGCAAGACACCAGATTAAAGTGACTGTTGGCTTGCCAGATAATGCAGAAAACAAACATAACTAACAAGCCTAGCATCTGCCTATATATGGATGGGCAATGCTAGTTTACATGGTCAGATAGGCAAGGCAACACTGAAAAATTGGGTTAGCAGGGCAAAACTATGCCAGCCCAGATGCCACCGCATACAGGGAGTAGACATGATTTTTCAGGGTCAAGTGTCTATTTTCACGTTAGTTTAGTGTTTTCCTGTATCGATCATGCTTCAACATTAGAAGTGTATCATCTTTTTGTCATGCTCATCATTATTATATAAACAAGCAAAAGTCTACTATTTCTTATCAATTGCTTGAAAACCAAGGTCGCATCCCTTGAAATGAAAACTGAAAGAGTACTAGTGTTACGTGTCTTTGCCACTTGGTCCCCTATAACATGATCTTTAGTTACAATTGATTTTCTTATATTTCCTCAGAAGTTACATTGTAAGAGGCATAAGAGGCTACCATACCTCAGCAGGAACCATTGGTGCATTTACTGCAGTAGTGGCAAGCTCCCCCTTTCAATGCTCCAACAACAGCTTCAGCTATTTCAATGGCCACTCCTTCCTGAGTATTACCATCCAATAAGAGAAGTTCATAGACATACTTCAATAAAAAATGAATCAATGCTTTCATCAGAACTGTGTCAGAGTATGTCATTCCCCTTACCTGAGCTTCAATGGTGCTAGCACCAAGATGTGGTGTTGCTGTTACTTTCTCATGGAGCACCAACTTGTTGTCTGCAGAGGGAGGTTCTTCTGTGAAGACATCAAGGGCAGCCTGGTTGATATAGAACAAGTTAGAAACAACGAACTTTCTCCTTTCTCAAACATATCACAGAATCCTACATGTCAAAGCAAGAGTGCTAAGAAGCAACAATAAGGCAACCTGTGCAACAATTCCAGAATCCAGTGCCCTTACTAGAGCATCCTCATCAATCACACCGCCACGGGCAACATTTACAATCCATACTCCTTTCTTCATCTTTGAGAAAGCTTCATCATTGAGAATCTTAGATGTGGAAGGAGAAAGAGGCATGTGCATTGAGATGAAATCTGCACTTGCTATAGCTTCATCAAAGGTTACCAACTCTACTCCTACCGCACGAGCACGATCTGCAGCAGCATATGGGTCATGTGCAATCACGTGCATTCCCAGCCCTTTGGCACACTGTGCAACTTCAGATCCAACTTTTCCGAATCCCATCACAGCAAGCATTTTACCAACAAGTGATACACCAACATGTTGCGCTCCCATTTACCTGGATTTAAGTGAACAGTAAATGTGATAAGCGCAGCTTGTTCAACAGCTAGAAATATAGATTCTTTCCTGGAAAATAAATCAAGCTTCTGCTCAAAGAAGCTTATGCAATAAAAAATGCATTTCTTTATACTTTCAGCTATATATCACAAACAACTCATGTTATTCTATAGAAGTGATGATGGTAAAGTTACATATTGCGATATGCTAACAGATTATTGGCAAGGCTTCATCCTGTCCTAGTTCTCAAACATACACATGGGCACGCAGAGAGAGAGGGAGGGAGGGGGAAAGAAAGCTGACAGATTATACTGCATATGCGTCAATATATAGAACTGTTATGAACTTCTAACATAACAGATTTGCAGATCAAAGGCCAAAAAATTATCCATAAAAGCAAAAACCTAATTACAATATAACTGCCACATGCATAAATTGTTGTAACTCCATGTTGATAAAGTAAAACAAACTGTCTACACGACCATACTTGCTAATGCTGACAAGGACAGTACCTTGGTATCTGACTGGACCAGTAAATGGCACAACTTCGGCAAGCCACAAAGTCAGGGACCTAAAATAATGGCCAAGATGGGCCAGTTATAAGACCTAGGTTAATTATCTAGATATGAATGTACCACTTTATGGGATTGCCAATGGTTTGTTGGACAGCTGTGACAGTCTGGGTGTAAGGAAATCCTAAAGTTCCTTCTTGATTCCTTGAGATCATCAGCAGGGCAGTAAATTTCAGCAGATAAAGCAAAAATTCCAACATGAAGATAAGAACTTAACTTCCACTATATCATGGAGAAATATATGGAAATTATTATATAAAAAGATGAGGGGAAAAAAGCGAAAGGGGAGTAGAAAAGAACAAGTTTCACATGGTCATCATCAGATCAAATTGCATTGTACAATAAGTAAAAGAGTTAGAAAACACACTAATATCCCTCATTATTTAACGTGGGGGTTGGAAGGAAACAATAAAGAAAAGTGGTCATTTGCCCTACCTACATTCTATCACAGCTTGCATTCTCACACGACACAATCCAAATAGCTTTCTATTTGCTAAAAAGGTTTCCTCTTTATCTAGATTGGTAAACAATGTGCATCCCCTAGTTCATCTCTATCTCTCTCTGTGTTTACATTTATAACAACCAAATCTCTTATCCATCTTCATCCTCTTCTTCCGATAGTATTCATTACAACCTAATTTTACTTCTTCAATTCCAGCTTCTACCAAGCCAGATATCAAGAAAATATCTGACCATGATCTGGACTGATGACCTCGCATGACCAACAGATTCACTGCAAACAGATGACACGTTTTCTGTTGTCTAAAAAGAACACCAAGATGAATTTTGTCATAAAGAATTTAAAACCTTTCATCAAACAAGAAGTGCGATATCCATCTGAGTTAAAGAGGAAACCCTTTGCTGCCTTGTTTGAAGCTACAACATCCACTTGCATTCAAGGTCTCATCCTTCACTTCTAAACTATTTGTTTGTTAAAACTGAATCATTAGTTTTCCACAAGCATTCATCAAGAAAATACCGATGGCTAAAAAAGATAAGATAAACAAGAACGGAACCTTGGTAGTAAAAATCCCTCCTGGAAACTTAGACCAATTTTACCAATCAAGAATCCATCAAAGAATTAGATTCAAGCCTTTGAAAAACTATAATCAAAAGTATTATAAAAGAGAGATGAGTAAATGGCATTGGGAGAGAGAACGTTACCAGCTTTGAGGGAGGCATCAGCCCGGGCAACGTTGCGAGCCATGGCCGCGAGCAGCGCGATCCCATGCTCGGCAGCCGCGACGGTGTTGGCGGTGGGGGCATTGACCACAAGACACCCGTTCTCGGTGGCGGCGGCAAGATCGACGTTGTCGATGCCGACGCCGGCCCGGCCGACCACCTTGAGCCGGCCGCCGGCGGACTCGAAGACCTCGCGGCCGACCTTGGTGCCGCTGCGCACGATGAGGGCATCGCAGCCGGCGACCTTGGCGCGGCTCCTCCGGGGAGAGGTTATAGGAGCAGTCAACGTCGGCGAAGTCCCTGAGGAGCTCCAGCCCCGCCTTGCCGAGCTTCTCCGCTACCAGCACTGTGGGCTTCGCCTCCGCCGCCGCCACCAGCCGCCCCCGGCGGTTGCGGAAGACGGCAGGGGGGCGGGACGAGGCAAGGAGGCGGCGTGAGAGGGTGGGAGGGCGGAGGGGTCGAGGGGAAGGGGTGGAGGAAAGGCGGCTGGAAGGAGCGAAGGAGGCCGCCATCTTCGTTCTCGCTCTCGTTCTTTCTTGCGCTCACGTTTCATATACCGCTATGAGTACAGGATGAAGACGAGAGAGAGAGAGAGAGATTTGGCAGGTGCGCAAAAAAAAGAGGGGGAGAGAAATTTTAAGGGCCCAGGTACGGAGTATCAGGAGGATCAGGGACCAAGACGTGAAAAGGCTGCAAATGGGTCGGATCACTCCGTGATCTGTTCCGATTTAATTCAGTTTATTTTATTTTATTTTAAAAAATTTATAAAATTGAATCGAATTTTAAAATTGAACCTGTTTGATATCCGGATCAAATCTAAATTTACTGAATTTAGATCCGATCTGATCTAATCCAATCTTATCCAAATTCAGTATTGAATGTAACATCTAAACTATTGTACAAATAAAATGGGATTAAAATTTAAATACTCTTATAGTATTATTATTTTTTATACAGTTTTACTCAATTAGTCAATTTGACTGTAAAATTTTAAAAAATTATTTATAAATTAATAGCTCAGGTAAAATAATATTTATTTTTTTTAATCATAAATTTCGTATATATTGGTTTATCATACGAACAAGATCTGATCAGAATTTGGATCAAATCGGACCTAAAATTTTTAAATTGAGATCGGATTATATATGAATCCGATCCGATCCAAATGATCTAATAGGACAGAGTTTTTGATTATGGACTTGACCTGATTCGATCTAATTTTCAATTGGATTGGGTCTGGGTCCGACATTAGGACCTAATCAAGAATTGGATCATTTTAGGATCACTTATGATCTGATCCGATCCGACCCATTTGCTCCCTTGTGTAGAATGCGGCGTCTGAGGGAGATGAGCCGACTTCTGAGAGTGGAGACATCCATAATCCATTAATACCTACCTCTAATTCCTATGATGTCTAACTATAGGTGGAAGTAGCATAGATATTATATATCCGGATTCATTTTTATATCCATATCAATCTGAATATGGATAAAAATTTGAAGATCTAATTAATATTTATATTCATACTTATATTTATAAAAAAAAAGATATGAATATGAATAGACAACCATCTGATCCGTAATCAAATATCCGAATTGATATGTAATCATATAATTTTATATAACACTTATTAATTTCTAAGAGAAATATACAATCGTATAAACATGTTGTTAACTTGATTTATCATCTATTTAGTAATATTTTTAATTTGTAGTTAAAATTTTAATTATCTAAGTTATATCCATAATTATATCCATACTTTCAATATTCGAATTATATCCAAATCTATTTAAATAAATATAAATATGAATTTTTGCATCCGAATAATATCCATATCCGTATTTATATTCATCGGATAAAACAAATATGGATATAGATATGCTTGTATCTGATCTGTACTTGATCTGATTTCAGCCCCATGCCTAACTATGAAATAAGTACTTGTATGCCTGGGGATATCCATAATCCATTGATATTTACCCTAGTTGCTATGGCGCCTAACTATGAAATAAATATTCTTACACTTGAATTATGCTTAAAGATGCAATCAAATTGAGTCGAATCGAATAGTTGAAAGTTTGAGCTTGATTTGACTTAAAATATTTAGATTCAAAATTGATTCGAGATCAATTGAGTCTTAATGTTTTAAATTCCAACTCAATTCAATGAAAATTAGACAAAATATCGATCGAGCTCAATTCAAGATCGATTCGATTTTACTCAAATATCAATCGAATCAGATCTAATCTCGAGATTAAACCTTAGTCTACTAATAATATATATATATATTATAAATAAAAATAATATGATTTAGAATATATATAAATTTGAGTAGGTTTGCAAACTTTCAAGCTGAGTATCTTGCTACTCGAGCTCGATAATATTTGAGTCGAATCAAATTGAGCTTGGATTTGAATCGAGCTTGAGTAGCTCATGAGTAATTCAACTTGTTTGTATCCCTAATTATGCTAATGGCATGGATAGTGTATTTGTTACGGGGTCATTCCATCTTGGCCTTTGTCTTTGGGGCTTATCCTCCGATATATTCGTTGGACAATATGATTGAGGTCCCTTGATAGACCTTAGTAGCAAACATCATTTAGATGTCCTATTCTTATAAGAGAGCCCTCATCGTTGTACCCCTGATTTGGATCAATTGGAGCTGGGAGGAAGCCAACAACCCTGCCAAACTTAATTCCTAGACAAACTCTTCGATAGACCACCAATGACCACATCATACTACTCCCGACCTCTTGGTCAAACTTATGTTGACGACTTCAGAAAACCTTCAGACATTGAGTCATTACAAAGAGAATGCGGGCCAGCCTCATATCTCTTAAATGTCAGATAGTTTCAATAAAGCTCTCAATGGTTACAATGAAATATGGTACATTACTTAATACCATTAATTGCTCATTACCTATAACTCATCGTGGGCCATAATTCTCTGCAGCGGTTACTGGTAACCAAGATAATATACATTTCCTCATCTCTATAGAAGAGGATAACAGAGGACCCTCCGGTAAGCTTTTTTGGGATTTAGAATCTATTCTCTTGTCATAAATTTTTTCTTACTATTTTCAAAGTTAATCTAGCTAACTTAAGTATCGGAGGATCCTCCATCGGAGAATCTCCTATGATCAAATTTTTCTTATAGATCCTAGGAGTGAAAAATCATTCTTGGATCATCGTTGACCACTGAAGTTCCTCATCAGACCACCATCGACTAAGCTACTCCACCTCGGTCTGGAGTATTGCAGCAATAGATTGACACTAGAAGAAGGACCTACCAACCTATTAAAGAGAAAGAACAATGGCAAGACATAACAACTCCATCACTTTGCACTAACAGTCTACCCAATGAAGCCAAGGTGGGGCCAACTAATTGTCTGCTCCTCATGGGACTGCGCAACCTGCACAGCCACTCGTGATAGTAGACCCCCAACAGTTCGATGATTTGGTCTGAGAGATCCATACATTGACCAGTGTCGTGCACCACCTGCAACAGAGTATGGAGCAATGGTAGCCACTGTAGCCTGCTCCCCAAACTATGCCCTCCTAGCATAGCCATCAGAACCACTATCCAATTCTCAAGAACCCCCTTTGGGGTGCTTACTAGTCTATCCTGCCTAACTGGCGATTACCATCCAGACAAAGGTCCAGACATGAAGAATGACGCCACCACTCCCCAACTTCCTCTGACAGAGACACACTATCCTGGGCTATTCTCCGCATCCTAGAAAGTCTCGTTGGGAGGAAGACCTCGAGCAAAAGTTTCGAGAGATCGAGCATCGACTGGACGAGATCTAAATGAGTAGCCGAGGGAATGATGAAGTCCTCAACTTCAATTCTCGATTGCTTTTCTCTCACTCTATTCTCTAGGAACCGATTTCGAGTCAGTTCAAGATGCCGCAGGTAGAGTCGTACGATATCTCTACTAACCCTTTAAATCATCTTGAGGGCTACAAGGCCCTCATAATACTTCAGAGCACCTCAGATGCCTCCTCTGCCTCGTCTTTCCTGTGACCTTGAAGAAGGCAGCAAGAGTTTAGTACTCTAGCTTTCAATCGGGATCGATTTTTTCTTTTGAGCAACTCAGACATTAGTTCATTGCTCATTTTGGCAACAATCGAGTTCAGCCCAGGAACTCAGATAGTTTTTTTTCTATCTATTAGGAGAAGGGCAAATCTTTGCGTGACTACGTGGCATGTTTTAATGTGGTTACATTGGAAGCGTGAAATCTAGATGAAGCCATCGCCATACCAGCTTTGAAGTGAGGCCTCCATAATGAGCGTCTCATCTACTCCCTCGATAAGATGTATCCGAGAGATTATGCTGACCTTTTGGTCTGAGTCTGCAAGTATATACAAGCCAAAAAAGGTTGGGTTGCACGTCAGCACGAGGGAGGTTGGGCTCCCAACAAGAAAAAATGTACATGGTAGGATACATGTCTGAACCAATCTGAAGCAGGTCTCTCCTGACCAACAAAAGTCTCTCGACCAAAGAGTCCATCTTGGCACTATAACAACTACGCGCCGTTGATCACCCATCGAGTTCAAATCCTTATAGAGATCGAGGGTCAAGAAAATCTTCACTGACCTCCATTAATGAAGTCTCCATCAATCCGATGGAACAAAAGAAAGTACTATCGCTTTAATCATGACTATAGTCTCCAACAAAGTGATGGCTATGGTCGGTGGTGAAGTCGGAGGATGGTGAGGCTGAAGCGGTCTTGCTCGTAGGGTGGCGACCCATGCAAATGTAGAGAAAGAAGGTGCAACAATCAGGAAGAGAGAGAAAGAGGAGGCATATCGACAAAAGGAGCAAAGGAGATGGAGGTTGGTTGGTGGGACATAATGGATTTGGATAAGTAGTAGTCATCAATTGAAGAAGAAGAGAAAGTGGAGGCTGTCCAAGCATCGGTGATTCGGATAAAAAATAATTGCCAGTCAAAGGAGAAGAGGAAATAAAGGCCAACCGGTGGGACACATAGCAATTACCAATACAAATGACATAGAGAAAAGAAGATGTAGTGAAAAGGAAGAGAAGGGCAGAAGGGGCACATAGGCAAAAGAAAAAGAAGTGGAGGCTGCCAAATGGACATATGGTGGTGATTGGTGGTGGGGGTGGACTCAGATAAAAAGTAGGTAAGAGAGCCATGCAAATGAGGTAGGAACAAGAAGGTATACATAGTAATTAATGGGGAAGAGAGGGAAAAGAGGAGGTGAGTGGATGATGCTGACAGAAAGCAGAGGAAGAGGAAGGCAGAAAAGGAGGGAGGCGAAGGTTGCCAATAAAGAAAGCTAGATCGAAGGAGAGGAGGTGGGCGACAAGGAGGAGGACCATCTCTCAGTCTCTAATTCTACCCCATCCTTTCACTTTTCATGATGGGATGGCGATGTTTTGTTAGAAAAAAATAAATTCCAACCAATTAACCTAGACATATCAGCTATTAGCAACTAATTCATATTTCCCAGTTGTTCCAAAAGATCTATCCCTTGTTTCAGTTCAAGTAGCATGTTTTTTAATAATGTTCACACATTTTCCTGCTCATTTGTAGGCAAATGGTAGTTCACAATATGAGAAAAAAATGGATAGGTCGATTGTTCATGCTTAATTTGCTTGTTGATTGCATATTAGAATTTTATTTTGATGCAAATAAATATAAGAGCAAGTGGGTGATGTTGGGGTAGGTACTCGTCACATAATCGATCTCAATCGGAGGCTACCTCGATAAAAGCCGACCCCATCAGAAGATCATGGTTTCCAGGAAGTCGATCTCATCCGGAGATCAATCTCGCCTAAAAACTGAGGTCTGTAAAAGTATGACCTCAACATCACCTAGTCGTAGCCACATTGTCTGAGTTGAAGACTACATCGGCCAACAATCGGCCTGTTCTTCATTGACTTCGGTGAGAAATCGATGTACTTGGCTTCATTGGCTTCGCTATCATCCGACCTGGTTCTTCAACTGCCTACAACACCTGATACTTCAGGTCGGTCATCTATATGGGATTGCTGGCATGTGGGTTACTCACCTCGAACCGATTCCAATCTCTTTCATTTTGCTCCGGCTAGTGACCGACTTGGATATCGATATCAGCCAAACAGCGAGCGGTCAAGTGAGGCTACCATATGTTCACATCGAGCCACATCAAGTCGCATCATCCTGAGATCATACCCTTAGCAGCCTGCTTCGCACTATGATAGGACACCACAAAATCATTAATTATGCTATATGCACACGATAAGGCCCGCTGCCATGGCCACCAGCATGCCAAACAAAAGACACGCTCGTTGATGGGGCATTTAAAGATGCCCCTATGTGGCTCCATATGATAGGACGTTATTGGAATACATTCCTATCCTTTGATCCTTCATCCTATTCTCTGTATAAATGGAGGTAAGAGAAGACCCCCAGAAGGTACGCATGCTCAAACACTCAGAGCTTGAAACTTTGCTTCACTCGCTTCTCTACCTCTTGAGCGAAAAACTGGCTTGAGTGTCGGAGTATCTTTATCGGAGCCATCTTCGATGTAGGCTTTTCTTACAGGTATCTCTGCTACCACCGGATGCCACTGATCGACTATTCTATCCAATTTGAGTCGACCTTGCCTCCATTCATCGCACCACGAGCCCTTGCTCTTGTTCTCGATTCTCTCGACTGTGCTCTCTCTTTGACGAGCGCTCCTTTGTCACCAGTTTTCTATCATTCTGCACTTAGGCACGACGATCCGACTACCCCACTAGAGATGAGCCGCAACAGTTTTGACATGCCAGGTAGGGGGAGGAGAAACATCCTTTCTGGAGGTATAATGGCCAAGACGAGAGCGCAAAATACTTTTCTTAGTTCTGCTCGATGCTCATCATGGTGTGACACACTTTCGACGACCTTTGGAGAGTCGAGTGCCTCACAACCTGAGGAAACAATGGACCAGCAACAGTTTGCTGCCTTGGTATAGTAGGTTAGAGCACTGATGGAGGCTGTTCACAGTCTCCAGCAGACTACGGAGCAGCAGCAGCAGTAATGGCGGACAAAGGATTCGGCATCACGGGATGTGCCCTCCAAGTAGAGTCTCCGACCCTGTTATCTGTCCTGCCACTTATCTCGATGCTCCCATCGGATGGCTTCTTAACCCATCCAGCGATCGTCACAAGCTGACTCCTGATGTACTCTGCATGCCACTTTCGGTGATCGTCGATCTCCTTCCCCTCAACGAGCTTCACACAAGGGAAAGAGGCCACGATCTCCGTCAAGATCTTCTTCTGGAGAAAGTTCTACCCCCGGATATTTCAAGCGTCTCGATGAATCTCAGCGGCTGCTGGATGAATACGACCTCAAGCTAAAAGATTTTCATCATCGCTTGAATCGGCTCCAAGCGAACAACCGAGATCCCACTGATGAGGTCGACATCAGCATCCATCCATCTTTTTCTCGATGGATCTCGACGAATCGATTTCAGATCGATTCAAGATGCACATATAGAACTGTACGATGGCACTACTGATCCACTCAACCACCTCAAGGGCTACAAAGCTCTCATACTTCTTTAGGGGGCGTCTGATGCCCTTCTCTGCAATGCCTTCTCGGTTACCCTCAAGAAGATCGCCTAGACATGGTACTCCAGACTTCAATTGGGGAGTATCTATTCATTCGATCAGCTCGAATAGCTCTTCTTGATGCACTTCGGCACCAATCGAAAGGCACCGTGGACATCTGATAGCTTTTCTCTATCAGACAGTAAGATAGAGAATTTCTGCAAGAATTTGTGGTGCACTTCAATGCTGCCATCCTGGAGGTCTGAAACCTTGACGAGTCGATGGCCATTATGGCCATGAAGCGGGGACTACGCAGCTCCAAAATTACCTATTCTTTGGACAAGATGCTTCCTCGGATATTTACTGGACTTTTCAAGCACGTGCAGAAGTACATTCAAGCCGAGAAGGGTGAGAACGACCGACATCGATCTGAGGGTCAGGACTCGAAAAAGAAGATCAAGAAAGAAGAAACCTCTTTAGGACCCAGTCGAGCCCGCGTTGAGAGGGAGGCCCCACCTTCTCGGCCAAGCTCGAGGCCAAAGAACTTTGACCCCAGGTACGATTCCTACACCCCTCTAACCACTCATGCATAGATCCTCATGGAGATAGAGGGGGAGGACTACCTTCGATGACTCCAGCCGATGAAGACAAGAGCAGCATTCCGTAATCAGAGGCACTACTGTTGGTTTCATCGTGACTACAGCTACGACATCGAGAGGTGCATCAAGCTGAAGAACGAGATCAAGGACCTGATAAGATAGAGATACCTTGAAAAGTACATGCGGGATCGATCTACATAGCTGTCGGGAGACTCTCAGTCTCAGCCGTGCTTCGATGAGGAAGTTCACACTTAACCCACGGTGGGCATG
Source organism: Elaeis guineensis (assembly GCF_000442705.2). NCBI lineage: Eukaryota > Viridiplantae > Streptophyta > Magnoliopsida > Arecales > Arecaceae > Elaeis > Elaeis guineensis. The sequence goes on from NC_025993.2 coordinate 151,024,600, forward strand.
ATCAACATGATCTCGATGGGACCAAGGCCTCAAGGAGTCGATGACTCAGAAAGCTCCCCCAAACATTGGTAATTGAACGATGATATCATTTTCTCTGAGGAAAATCTTCAAGGAGTCCAAACTCCTCATAATGATGCTATTATTGTATCAATGACGATAGTCAATTATGATGTAAAATGATGTCTTATTGATAATAAAAGCTCAGCTAACATGATTTTCTATGATTATTTTTCTCGATTGCGACTTTTTATTGATCGACTTAAATCAGTCAATACTCCTTTAACCGGGTTCACTGGTGACTCGATCAAGATAGAAGGAGAAATAGAAGTTTCTATTACTGCCAGACGACCACCTCGATAATCGATCATGTAGCTCAATTTTTTTATAGTTCGGATTCCTTCCACCTACAGCGTTATCTTGAGACGACCCGGGCTGAATGCACTCTGAGCAATCATCTTAATGTATCACTTGCTTATGCGCTTTTCGATGAGAAAAAGAACCAATGAGATGAAAGGAGATCAGTAACTAGCCCGATAATGTTACTTGACCATAGCCAAAGAAAAGAAGCCAACTGAAGCTCTTTCCATTGACGATGGACTGGATCAAAGAAAGGAAAAAAATCGAGGAGAACCCACAAAGCGACTCATCTTGGTGCCCCTCAACGTAGACTCGACCAGAACTGTTCAGGTCGGATATTCCTTAAGTGACGAACTGAAGGAGAAACTGATCAACTTCTTAAGAAGGAATGTAGATGTCTTCGCCTGGTCTGCCTAAGATATGTCAGGCATCCCACCTGATATAATTATCCATCGACTAAATGTTGACATCAAGCACAAGCCAGTGAGATAAAAGAAAAGAATTTTCGCTCCCCAGCGGTAGAAGGCCATTGATAAGGAGATCGACCGATTGCTAGCAGCCAACTTCATCCACGAGGTGACCTATCAAGATTGGCTCACGAATATTATGATGATCAAAAAAGCTAATGGCAAGTGGTGGATATACATCGACTATATCGATTTAAATAAAATTTGTCCAAAGAACAGCTTTTCACTGCCCTGATTGATCAATTGATCAACGCTATGTCGGGCCATCAGTTGCTTAGCTTCATGGATGCCTTCTTCAACTACAACCAGATTCGGATGGCACTGGAGGATGAGGAGAAGACGGCGTTCATCACCAACAGAGGCTTGTACTACTACAAAGTAATGCCTTTTGGTCTCAAAAATATCAGGGCTATATATCAGAGGTTGGTCAACAAAGTTTTTAAAAATCAGATCGATCGCAATATAGAGGTCTATGTCGATGATATGCTCATAAAAAGTAAAAAAACTGCTCTCTATATCAACGACCTAGAAGAAGCTTTCGACATCCTGAGGAGACATCGAATGAAACTGAACCTAACTAAGTATGCCTTCGGCATTACGTCAGAAAAGTGTTTTGATTTCATAGTGATGAAGTGAGGCATCGAGACCAACCTTGAGAAGATCGGGACGATTCTCAACATGAAGCCCCCGACCTCTCGGTGGGATGTCCAGAAGTCGACGGAACGTGTTGCATCTTTGAGCCGGTTCATCTCCAAGTCTACAGAGTGGTGCCTCTCCTTCTTCAAAACTCTCAGGCAGATGAGCTTCACTTGGATGGAGAATGTCAGAAGGCGTTCGACGATCTGAAGTGGTAACTGAGTTCTCTTTCACTCCTGACAAAGTCAAATATCGATGATGAATTACTCATGTATTTGACCGTGACTCCTGAAGCTATGAGCTCGATACTTGTCCGAGAAGAAAATAAGATGCAGAAATTGATCTACTATATAAGTCAGATGCTGCGTAGAGCAAAAGTTAGATACCCTCGGATTGAAACAATGGTCTTCATGATCATCACGATGACTCGAAGACTGCGATCTTATTTTCAAGCCCACTCAATCAAGATCCTGACTGATCCCCCCTGAGGACTCTACTTCAATGATTAGATACTTTAGGGAGGATGGCCAAATGGGTGGTCGAACTCTATGAGTTTGATCTCTCTTATGTTTTACGATCTTCGATGAAGGTTCAGATACTCGTCGACTTTGTTGTTGAGTGCACTTTGACCAATGACAGTCAAGTCGAAGACCTCCTTCGAGGAGAAACTTCAGAGCCAACATGAATTCTATATGTGGATAGAGCCTCAAACGTCCAAAGCTGTGGTGCAGGTCTCATCTTGACTAACATTGATGGGGTGGTGATTGAGTACGCCCTTCGATTTGATTTTAAAGCTTCTAACAATCAAGCTGAATATGAATCTCTGATAGCCGGACTGAAGATCGTCAAAGACCTCGATGTCAAATACCTAAGGGTGTTCACCGACTCGCAGCTGGTCGCCAGACAATCTCAAGAAGAATATAAGGCCCGAGATCCAATTCTCTTCAGGTATCTACAGAAACTCAGATCTTTACAAACAAATTTTGATTACTTCAAGATCTGCCATACTCTCAGCTCGGAGAATGTTCGAGCTGATTTTCTATCTCGATCGCCACATCTGACTGCAGCGAGTTGGAGAGAATCTTCATCGAGCATCTCAAAAATTCAAGTATTGACTCCAAGGAGGAAGTTCATCAGGTTCTGATCGGTCATGAACCGAGCTAGATCGATCCGTTCATTAAGTTCTTGATCAATAGAATCTTGTCGGTTGATCCTACTGAGGCACACCGAATGAGGAGACTGACGGTTTGGTACATGATCATTGATGACCAACTCTAGCAGAAATCGGTGTCTTTGCCCCTGCTCAAGTGCCTTCAGTCTTTCAAAGCCAACTACGCTCTTCGGGAGGTATACGAGGATAGTTGCAATAACCACTTAGGGGGCAAGTCACTGTCCTACAAGATACTGCAGCAAGAATATTATTGGCCGACCATGCAGAAGGATACAACTGATCTAGTGCAGAAGTGCGACTAATGTTAGAGGTTTGTCAATGTCCCAAGACTTCCATCAAGTCAACTCACAATCATTTCAGCACCATAGCCATTCGATTAGTGGGGAGTTGATATACTCGATCTTTTTTTATCTGTCAGTGGATAAAGGAGGTTCATTATCATAGCCATCAACTACTTCACCAAGTGGGTGGAGGCCAAGCCACTGGCATAGATAACAAAAAGGAAGACTACCGACTTCCTATGAAAATCCATCATTTGTTGTTTTGGTCTACTTCGAGTGATCATCATCGACAATGATCGACAATTCGATAATGTCAGGTTTGAAAAAATTTATACAAAGTACCACATCATCCATAGATTTATCTCGATCAGGCATCCGCAGTCTAATAGAGAAGTCGAGATGACCAACAGGATAATTCTATAAGGTCTGAAGATAAAAATCAGTCAGGCCAAAAGATGTTGAGATGACAAACTCCCCAGAGTCCTATGATCTTATCGAATGACTCCTAGGATCTCGATCGGAGAGATCTCCTTCAAACTGGCATTCGAAACGAAAGTTGTGATCCCATTTGAAGTTGACCTACTTTCGACTCGGATGGAGCACTACGACGAACGGACCAATTCAGGCAAGTGACTAGCTGATTTGGACTTGCTCGACGAAGGATGGCTTTTTATCAGCAAAGGATAGCTCGGTACTACAATTCTTGAGTTAAGTCTAAGATCTTCCAAGTTGGAGATTTGGTCCTTAGGAGAGCCGAAGCCTCCAAACTGATTAAGTAAAATTGTCTCCGAATTGGGAAGGTCCCTACAAGGTTTCAATGGTTCTACAATCTGAAGCATATAAGATCGAGAGCCTGGACAGCATAGAGATTCTTCGAACCTAAAACGTCGAGAATCTATGGATGTATTATTAATAGGAACTCCTTATAAATAAAGATTTTTTTTCTTTCCTGTAATTATGTGTTAAACAACTCAACTCTTGGAGGCTTAACCCTTGGTCAAATTAGAGGTCACCTCAGTTAGGTCTAAGGTGCGATGATGGGAACCTTTGGTCAAGGATCAAGGCCGTCTTGACAAAATTCAAGGCATAGCAAACGACGATGCTCCTCTGTGATAGAATAGCCTACAACAAAAATCCTCATCAAGGCATTGAGTCACCTCGGTGGTTTTCGAGGTGAAGTGCGGTTAAGGTCATTGACAGGACACGAGATCACCTCGATAAAATCTGAGGTAAAACGACCAGAATACTGATGAGGCATGAGGCTACCTTGACAAAATCCAAGGAGGAACTCGAAAAAGTCATCAAAAAGCCCCTCCGAAATAAGTCGACCATGACCTCGACGAGACCGACACTATGGGGGGCAAGCGACTCGGGATGTTCCTCCGACTCGAAAAATTTCTTCAGACGTTAGCAACTTAGTCACTGGTACCGGATGAGACGTTATTTGGATAATACCCATTTAATGGAGTCGTGGAGTCCGGCAACTGTTAGCATGCCAGATATAACTGAAGGACTGTTGGAGTATAAGCTACAATTCACAGTGTAGACTCAGGTAAAACCTAATATTATTCGACTAATATCCGTTTAATGAAGTCATGGAGTCCGGCAACTGTTAGCACGCCAACTATGGCTGAAGGGCCATTGGGGTACAAGCTATAGCTTACAGTGCAGACCTAGGCGAAATCCGACGTTATTCGGTAATGTCCATTTTTAATGGAGCAGTGGAGTCTGGTAACTATTAACTTGCCTGCTATGGCCAAAGGACCGTTGGAGTATACACTTCAGTTCGCAGCGTAGACCCAAGTGAAAAAAATTATGGTTAGTCAGCTTGTCCCTGATTGATCAAGGACCAGTTGATTCGAAATAAAGTAAAAATACGACCATGCTCTGTCTCAACTACTATGCTTCGAACTCGATGAGATGCTCTGCAGAATGATAACCTGCGCTCCGAGACGACAAGTCCGCTGCATGCAGCTTCTGGGGATGATCGTTAGGAAAAGCTACTCGGATCCACTTAACTCCTTTCACCTGATGAAAATTGTGTAATCGGACTCAGTAGTTGGGGGGCAACATTAGGGTAGGTCCTCGTCACATAACCGATCTCAATCGGAGGCTACCTCAGCAAAAGCCGACCTCGTTAGAACACCATGGTCCCCAAGAAGTCGGTCTCATCTCGAGGCCGACTTCATCTGAAAACTGAGGTCGGTAAAAATACGACCTCAATATCATCTAGTCGTAGCCACATTATTCGAGTTGAAGACTACATCCGCCAATGACCGGCTTGTTTCTCCATTGGCTTCGGTGAAAAATTGGCATACTTGCCTATCATGGCAGTTCTTCAACTGCCTACAGTGTCTGATACTTCAGATCGGTCACCTATCCGGGATTGCTGGCACATGGGTTACTCACTCCAAACTGCTTCTAATCCCTTTCATGTTACTCCAGCTAGTGACCGATCTGGATAACGATATCGCCAAATGACGGACGGTTAAGTAAAGCTGTCATGCGGTCACATCGAGTCACATCAAATCGCACCATCCTGAGGTCATATCCTAAGTAGCCTACTCTGCACTGTGATAGGATACTACAAAGTCATTAATTATACCACATGCGCATGATAAGACCTGCCACTACGACCACGACATGTCAGACAAAAGGCACGCTCACTGACGGGACCATTTAAAGATGCCCCCATGCGGCTCCATATGACAGAACGTTATCGGAATACATTCATGTCCTTTCATCCTTCGTCCTGCTCTCTTTATAAATCGATGTAATAAAAAATTTTCAGGAGGTACGTATGCTCAAACACTCAGAGCCTGAAACTCTGCCTCATTCGCTTCTCCACCTCTTGAGCAGGAAGCTGACTTGAGCATCGTAGTGTCTTCGCCGGAGCTATCTCCGACATAAACTTTTTTTGCAGGTCTCTCTATTACCATCGGATGCTGTCGGCCGACTTTTCTATCCGGCCCGAGTCAATCTTACTTCCATTCATCGCACCGTAAGCCTTCGATTCCATTCTCGGCTTCTTAACTGTGCCCTCTCTACGGCGAGCGATTTTTCTCTACCAGTTTTCTGTTGTTCTATGCTCAGGCGCGACGATCCGACTATCTCATCGGAGACGAGCTGCAACGGGTGACAATTTAGTGTGTTCTCCATAATTTGCAAAAAATTGTTTAAGCTAACAAATGACTGGGCCTAATTATTGAGGAGTTGAATTTAAGCATAGGCCACTGGACTCAATATTGTGGGTTGGGCTGATGCTTACGTTGGCCAGACGAAGGTTAGACAGGTCGAGCCTTCTGCCTTGTTGCACAACATCACTTCTAACCTCCGTCGACCAACCTAATTTTTGTCCCTACTTTTGGCGAGGTTGAGATTTTAAATATGAATTGGATGAAACCTTCTTCTGTGATGATTCGAGCTAGATGTGGGGATAGGACTAGTCGGCCCAAGCCTAGCTTATAGTCTTTATCCCGTTTTGGTTCGAATTGCGCCAGTAAGGCGACAGCCCCTTTGGTTGGCATCCTTCATGGCAGAGTCGCCACATCCAAATCCTTGTGTGGTTTGGTTAGCATGGCTGATGCGGTTCATGAAGCTAAGACAATCTGGAAATGTCTCATCACAAAGGGAACCAGCTTGATACCGCCGTGCCGGGATGTGGGGAAAAAAAAAAAAAAAAAGACACAAGAAAGCCAATGACTAGCACTTCAACAAACCGGTCGAAGTTGATCTGATCTCTTATTTGTCCTAGACGACCCTGATTGGATTGGCTTGGCTAGGTAGGCTGAAATGATGGCTATGTGCCATCTGTACCTATCCACCTTATGCAAGATCTAATATCCCTAAATTAAAGTCGCATGATCTGCCGAGACAGTCGCGGGACAGACATGCTTTGTAGTCACAGGGTTTCGGGCTTTGGGGTACCCAACAAGAGATGACCCAGAGAAACGAATGTTGGGGAATAATTCGGCTCTCGCCCACACCGTTAAAGATACGATAGATATTTGGCTGAGTTCGGATTCTTCCTAGTTTGTACCTAAACTGAACAGGACTAATTCTTTGATCATCACCGTCTATGTTTGGCGCAATAACCATGATTAGATGAACCGGCCCCTGTCATACGTCCTCTCACGGAGTCACGATGTCCTTGATAAAGGCCAGCCAGCTAAACTAGCCTGTATCCAAACCAAAAGGACGTTCTCCTACGCCAAGAATCTTCAACCAGCTGAGCTGCCCAACCCAAGTCTTTTCTCAAGAAGCTAGCCATAGGCGAGTTGGCACAGCCTAAATGCCTAATCTACTACAAAAATATTTCAACATCAGAGATGTTTATCTGTCTAGTGTTCTCCACCAAATAGGCGGGAATCCACTCAATCGTTTCATGAATGAAAAGAAACCAAGTGCTTGAGGAGACTGCAGATTTCCTTGTTTTGACTTCTGAGGAAGATGCAGCCCATCAACTAGAATCTGTTCAACGTAATTATAGGCTATCATGCCTTGGTGAACTACGAGAAAAAGAAGCTCAAGTGGGTTTCTTTCTTCGTGTGAAAGTGAAGCCAATCAAGAGTGGGTTCGTTTTCCTTTTTATTTTCCCCAAGTAGCAAATCATAGCCTTTTTTTTATTATCAGAAGTGAAATAGAGATCTTCCTTTTTCTTCTACACAGCGCCATCTATCTGAATTGAAAAAAAATGGCAGCTCCTCGAACTCGTACGACAAACATCAAGACGAGACATCACTTGTTTACGACACCAATCAACAGCAGCAAAATTGGAGGGCAGGTGATTACAAACTACACGAGCGAAAATAAGTTAAAAGAAAGAGAGAGAGAAAAAAAAAAAAAATCCCTCAAACACTTGAAAGCATATCGCACAAGAAACACAAACCAAATCAGTTGTGTTACGATGACAGGTTAACGGCAGCACTCCATTACTTAATTCTACAGCAGAAAATACCAAGAGCTATGGATATGTGGATGCCATTATTACGACTATTATCAGCAAGACTAGGAAGAGAAGCAGGTGACTGTTATCTTTTCCAACACCTGGACTGCATCCTTCATGGAAGGCCGCCTCTGAGGGGCAACGGAACAAGCAGCAAAACCCAATCTGAAGCAGCTCAGCAAAGCTTCCTCCTTGCCCTCCACCTCGCCTCTCAGCGCCGGATCAGCCATCCTCAGAATTCTATTCCTTTCCTCCACCACAAACCCAGCGTTCCAGTGGCAGAGCTCCACCTCCGAGAACACTCTCCCCGCAATCAGCTCCAGCAATACCATACCAAAGGAGTAAACATCCCATTTGGTGTTGGGCTTCAGATTCTTTAGCGACTCCGGCGCCTGATACGCAGGAGGAGCCGACGCCGGAGTGGAGGAGGAGCCACAGGGGCTGGCTCCGGCGACGGGCGACAGGTCCGGTAGGCTGCTCGTGGACAACGCCGACCGCTTGCTTCCAAATAGCCTGGCCGATGTGCCTGGTCTGTAGCTGCTGTCGCCCGACGCGAGCCGCTCCAGCCCGAAATCTCCGATCCTCGGCTCCATATCAGCGCCCAAAAGGATGTTGCTGGGCTTGACATTGCCGTGAACACACTTCTTCTCGTGGAGGTATGCGAGTCCCCTGGCCACGCCTCTCGCTATCCTCAGCCGGGCCTCCCAGTTGAGGTGAAACGGCGACGATCCCAGCTTCTCTGCAAGCAAATCAATCCATGTTCAGTACCCGTTCGACGTACGAATCCGATTAAGCGAAAGAGATAGAAATATAGATAGAGTTCTTACTGCTGAAAGAGATGTTGGCGAGGCTGCCATTGGGAGCATATTCGTGGATGAGGAGCTTCTCGTCGGCGCCCCAGTAGAATCCACGGATGCGGAGGATATTGGGGTGGCGGAATTTGGCGATGCTACGGACCTGGGCATCGAAATCCTTGAGCTTGTCGATGGTGCTGCTCTCCCCTATCCGGCGGACGGCCAAAGCGGTCCCGTCGGCGAGCACCGCCTTGTAGACGATGCTGGATCCGGTCGCTCCCAGTATATAAGCCGAGGCTTTCAGCAAGGTCTCGAGCTCGAGCTCAGGCTCTCCATCAACCGTGACGAGAGTAGCTCCCTGCTGCTTCTGATGTGCGTGGGTTTTGGCATCCCCTTCCTCCTTTCCTCTTTTGTGTAGCTCATCCTCCTCTGCGTCTGTTTCGGAGGATGCCGAGGTTTCGGAGCCCTCTTCGGTGTCATCGCTGTCCCCACCTTTCTTTCTCAAACACCATGACAAGCGACCTAACCCTCTAGATTCAGGAGACGCTGATGGCGGCGTTTCATCCCTGTTGTCTCTTTCGATTCGCTTCAGCCCGAGCCCTCTATCTCCTTTCTGCTGTTGCCGTTGGAGCTCTCTCTTCTTCCTCTTTACTTGGTAAACATAGAAGAACACTACAAATAGAAGCGCGATCCCGGTGAGATCTCCGACGGCGATCGCCACGGCTGCTGCTGGCCTAAGCCCCCCTTGCCCTCCGCTGCTCGCTGCCGATCCTGGCGCCGAAGTCCCATCCGGATTCTTGGGTATCGCGGCGAAGGCCGGAGGAGAATTCGGCACCGGCGGAGTTGCATTGGAGTCATTAGGGGGAGGATTGGAGAGGCTGGAAGGGATCATGCACATGTTCTTCAGTGGCTTCCCACAGAGATCCGGGTTCCCCGAGAAGGCCATCGGCTTCTGTGCGAGGAAAGCTCCGGACTGCGGGATCTCTCCACTGAGATTATTAAAGGATAGATCGATCAAGGCATTGGCCGGAATTCTTGATGCTACTTCCGGCGGGATCACGCCGGCGAGCCGGTTGGAGGACAAATTCAGGAACCGGAGGTTTTTCACGCCGAGATCCGGCGGCAGGGACCCATTAACAAGATTGGAGCTCAGATCCAAGACCTCAAGTTGCTCGAAACCTCCACTAGGGAGCTCGCCGGAGAGGTAATTGCCGGCAAGAGAGACAGTGGTGAGGTTGGGAAGCAGCGTCAGATTGCTTGGAACTCTGCCACCCAAGGCGTTGTCGGAGAGGTTGAGACACTGGAGGCTTTTCATCTCGCCGACGAGCTCGGGCAGCTCTCCGGAGATCACGTTGTTGGAAAGCGAGAGGATGCGGAGGTCGGAGGCGTTGAAGAGCGTGGATGGGAGGGTGCCGTTGAGGAAGTTTCCGGAGAGGTCGAGGTGGCGGAGGTTCTCGATGCGGCCGAGGTCGGCAGGGATGGAGCCCAGCAGCTGGGAATTGGGGAGGACCAAGCCAATCACTCTAGAAGCAGAAGAGGCGGGTATCCCAAACTCTGCATCACTACTAGTGTTCCAATTGAAACTCGTGGTCTTAGCGGATGGGAAGCCCATGCACAGGACCCCATTCCAGGAGCAGGGAGTGTCGTCTTCGTAGTTCCAGTCGCCGAGCACCGAGAGGGGGTCGCTGAGGATGGAGTACTTGAAGGAGAGCAGCAACGCTCCATCCGAGTTAAGAGCAAATATTTGACAAGGTAGGAGTAGAAGAAAGCAAAGCAAAAGAGTTACAGGAGAGACAGTATATCTCCATCCGGAATGGAGGCTTCTGCTTGGTGAGCTCATGCTGGGGCCTTGGAGCAAAGCATTTCTCAATGGAGAGGATAATAAGAGGAGACGGAGGGAAAGGAGAGAGAGAGAGAGGAACAGGAGAAAAGAGGAGGAGAAAGAGGAACGGGAGGGGAAGATGGGGGAAGGTGGCGTTGTTTTAAGGACCACCTGCTACCTTTTATTTGGAAGAAGGGAGTTGTTCACCAAATCAATGAGGAGCTGTGGCATAAAAAACAAAGCCAAGCCAGGAGAGAGAGAGAGTGAGAGGAGAGGATGGGGAAAAAATATACAGGGATTCGAGGAGGGAGCAATGCATGTGAGGCAGCGATGGGAGAGAGACCTAAGAAACGATGGGTTGGAAGTCAGGCTGTTGGGAATATAAAATAGGAGCACAGCTCATCAAAAGGTACTGAGCCCGCCATAAATTTTTAACCTGGAACACGGTTACAACCAGAGGCATGATTAAATACCCACCCAGGTTTACTTCTTTTTCTATCTCCGCCTCAGTCTTCCCGGGCGAGGCAAAGGGGCCGAGGGGGAGACCAAGGAATCTTAGTGCGTTAAAGAGGACACGGAGGTGAGGACTGGGTCCCGGCGGGATTGACCTGGGGGGATTTTTGGCAACCTACTGATTCTAATTGAGAGTGGACCCGAGAAACCAGAAGGTGGGGGTGGGAGAGAATGATTTTTTTCACTTCACATGGGGTACTTTTCTGACTTGAGTGAATTTGGTAGCAGAGGGTTTCTATAGACCTCTTTGCGTTGTGGTTTGGTTTTGTATGGGAAGAGAAGATTAAAGGGATTGCTGGGACCACGGGTAATTATAGCATTATAATGTGTGGATGGAAGAGAGCTAAAAAATCCGGGGTGTGTAACAATACAGGAATCCTATGAGAGCATAGGATTTTGGTAATCATGCAATGTAATTTTGGTTGCCTTGAGTTCTTAAACAAAAAAACTGAATATTGCCTGGAATTTGGAATAATTTTGGTACTGGAGAATGGCCGGTAGTCCGCAGCAGCCAAGGAATCTGAGAGAAAAATGCCTAGTTAACTAGCTTTGATAGCTTCGGTAGAAAACAGCATATGGTGTTAAGTTGGTTTGGCAGTGAAGTACTAATCAAAGCTGAACGGATATCCTCCGTATCCTATTGCTAAGATATGACTTACATAGACACGATTTTGATTAGTAAATTAATTCAGCAATCATCAAAGTGCATTCCTAAATCCGCTCGAAGAAATAGGGATCATCAACCTTCTCATGGTTCTAGGGTCTACAGCCCGTGAGGAATTCCCTAAAGGCATCTCACCTTCTAAGCTACACAAATACTGGTCTATAAATATTTATATAGGCTTCCACCCCTCTCAAAAGTTTCATGATAAGCTAAGACATATGCTTAACAAGATATGATTAGGCAATATAATGCACCGACATTTTTTTTGCTACTAGCTTGCTGCACCATAACTTTTGCATATTAATGCAAGACAATGAGCACATGTTACGCAGGGACCCTGTTACATTCCGTATCACAATTTACATCAGATGGCTCTAGTGTCCCAATATGTCAATTTGATGATCTGGTCTCCACTTCAAACTTGTGGATGTTGATGGTTGTTGTCTTTTGGATGGTTACTGGTCCTTGATCTAGTGTCCCTCAGGAAAAAAATAAGACTGTTGCGATTGGATAGTAATGAGACAACTGTCCCCTGTCTATTTCACATAGATGGCTTTTCTTTGCATGGGATATGTTTCCATTTGTGTGCAGAAGGGCTGAATCAACTCCTGTCCTCAAAGTCCTGTTGACTGCTCTTGCTGAGAGGCCCTTTTCTCCCAGAGAGTAGGGAGTTTGGGCTGTTGAGACTCCTTTGGTGATACGCTTGTGTTGAATAGTCTGCTCTACCCTTAAATTATCCAACTACAAACATGCGCAGCTGTGCAACCATTTTATTGAGAAAAATATTGGTTCCTTTATTTTCTAATCTAAAGAACATTTAGCACAGCAAAGAAACATTCTTCGTACAAGCGTGCTCCAAATTCCTCCCTGTAGGAACGGATTTGATGGATAACTTATGGGACTCTTGGGCAGAGAACCTGTAAATGAGTTGGCAATATATTGTGGGATCAGAAAATATGCTGAAAGCTAACAAGGAGCATCATGTTTTCCTTGAGCTGGTGTACATCAGAAAGGAGAGCAACCTCTGTATCATTGCATGGGTATCTGTAAATTAATTGACTGGATCCGTCATATGAATGCGTGCCATTCGATTGCTTGCACGTACTGATCTGACTGTTGACCACCGTAAAGCTGAAGACACCCTCTTTCGAGGCAAAAATGAGAGAAGACTGTTGTGTTGCCCTCATATAATTAGCTCTTGCCAAGATGATGGTTCTTAAAACAATATAACATTGGTGTGATGGAATCGCTCAATATTCAATAAGAATTTCACTGGTTCATCTTAAACAAGGCAGCATTGCGCTGCGATAAGAATTAGACGATCGGCTGAAAATTTCCCGAGATTTTTTAAAAATAAAAGCTCAAATGGTTAAAAGTATCTGATCCAAGTAGAAACAATAGAGAATAATACCTGATCGTAGTGCAAAGAAACTCTCACTTTGATCTGGTTTCGATATTGTAGACCCTCTTGATTAGACTTGCCATGACAAAATTTATGGATGTATATCGACATCCACTGAAGCTCTCATCTATGTGCCCTGCAAAACAGTTTCAGTCCGTGAACCTGATCCATAACACCTATTGCTTTTGTGGCAGCATTGCATGCACCTCGGGCATGAAGTTGCAATGGCTCTTAATTTGACAAAAAAGACAAAGTAATGCACAAAACACATATAGCTGAAAAAATGTGACTGATCGAGTTTAGAATAATAGTTCAGGCACCGACATACTATACATCTGGCCATAATTCATGCCTCATCATTGGGATGCTTATGTTTGATCGATGAAAGGCAGAAAAACGACCCCATGGAACCCAGAGTTTATCCTCACCAAATCTTATCGTCATATTACTATGCTATTTATTGGCGTCCATCGAATAGGTGAAGAATACTCGTAATGCTTACATACTCTCGGATCCATCCTCTCAACACCCGAGATTTTAGATAGAATCTTAACATGGTATCCAAGTCCACCGATCTTTACTTCCATTTACCAATCCATATGTCGCCCATCCCTCAGGCTTTACTCAAACATGGGAGATACCTAAGTTGATAGGCCACAGTTACCATTTACCGGCCTTGGTTTCTACTAGGATTGCTCAAGTCAGTTAGGCTAGATCATATGGTGGAATATGCCAGACAATGAGGTTTTTCTATTCTGACATTCATGTATATTTTCAACACCAGCAGGCATCTCCAGGAGTGAAGGGGATTCTGATCAGGGCTCTTTTTCTTTCATATAAAATTCCGACGAGGATTCCACTGCATATCTGGTAACTGTATGGCTGACCTATTTTGGTGCATTTCGACAGCAGCAAGATGTCGGCGCATCTGGACAGGTGGCCTACAACTTTTATTAGCTGTTTATGAATTCATTATGCAAACTGGTGTTTTCTTCTTTTTAATGGTATTTTGCTCTGTTTAAGGATGCTGATAACCTTGCTTTTTCAGTTACTTTTGGCGCTTGAGGTTTGGTGCTGGTCAAAAGTTGCCGGGAAAGTAGTTAGATTAAGGTTCTGTTTGGCGAAAATCAATTTATTTTAAAATTATTTATTTTTAAATAAAATTTTAGAAAAGATATTGTGAGAGAAAAGTAGTTTGTGTTTGATAAAATTATTTGCTAAGACTCTTATCATATTTAAGAAATATTTATATTTGATAAATTTTTCAAAAAAAATATTTTTGACTGTTAAATTACGAAAAAAGATATATATTTATGGTAAATAATAGGAGGTTAGGTAAAATAAATATAGATAGCTATGGTAAATAATGATTTTGAGTAAGATATTTTTATCTTGAAAAAATTAATATTCTGCTTCTGCTTCTGCTACATTCAGAAGCAAACTATTTTTTAAAATATACTTGACCAAATATTTTTTTTTTAAATAAATATTTTTTTAAAAATAAATAATTTTTTTCTCTTCAAAAACTTGACCAAACAAGCCCTAAGAAATAATTTTCAAAAAGCAGTCAAGATCACTTTTTGTTTAGGGACCATTTTAAGCATTATCGACCAAGCATAGTTGTTCATTATAAGCAGCACATATTCTGCTCAAAATTTGCCTTGAACTTTGATTTGCTTGGTTGATAAATGAGCAAAGGTGCATATAGACTTGACTCATTTGAACTTGATTCAATAAGTTTGAAATATATTATTTTATTTATTATTTGATAAAATATATTTTTAAATTCAATATATTTAATAGAAATATAGTTTAACTGTCATATTAAAAAAATAAAATCATTATAGATAGTTTAGAGTTAAAGTATAAAAATATCAAGGAACCCCACGCTCTCATAAGATTTGATAAACTATATATAAAACCACTATAGTTTGGTCTGAAATTAAACAAAAATAATTTAAATGTCTTGGTTACACTACGAGCCATGAATTAAAGCATGGTATGTTTAAGCTTGGCTGATTTATTACCTTGTCAGAACTATGGTTGCATTTTGATGGGGAATAAGCAGGGATAACGTCTTTTTGATCAGCACAATCATATACTTATCCCATCACCCAATTACCATAAGATTATTTCACATTTTTTATCTACTCTTGCATACATAAAAAATAAAAATGTAATTAATTTTTATTCAATAGCTGAAGTATTTTACCCAGACTTTTCTCTCTTTATCTCATCCATATATTCCTGTTGCATCAAGACTCCGGAAGTACTGATGTGGCGAGGAAAATCTAAGTGTTAGGATGTCAAATAAATCTTAAAAAAAATCTGCTTACACCAGAGATAGGGGCCTCCGATAGGGATCCTTCGATGCTTAAGTCAGTTGACGCTTGAGTACAAATAAAGAAAAAAAGGATAAGTATGGTGAGGCGTAGCTTAGCCTATCGTAGCATACTTCGGGGGTCTCCTTCATATCTTTTTATTATGAGGGAGTGTCGGCCGTCCCACTTGAACTCGGTAGGTCTTCAGGCTAGGCTACGATTTGTCGGGCTAGTGGGATAGAGAATCTGCACGTCAGAAATTGTTGGTCATAATTGGTGGGCATGGCCTGACATTCTGTTAGGAAATTATTGATGGTGGTCCATACGCTGAAGGAGTCATGGATCGAGGTCAGGATCGGGGTTAGCACACAGCCGACGTGTTGGCTTGGATATGCCTTATAGGCATTGGCTACGGGAGGCTATCATATATGGTCAACATGGCCCTGACCATATGGTCGGTGAGCACTCAAGTTGAAGGTCGGGTAGGAACCGGCAAGATCATTTTCTCTCAACTTTTCATGGTGGTCTTGGCAAGTTGTCATCGATGGCGGCTTATTGATGTCCTCGACAGATGGTCGAGGATGGCACCGGAGTTGAAGTCCCATGAAGTCGCGTGCTCCATTATCGAGACATCTGGATAATGCCCGATATTTGGAGTCACCTCGATATCTCGGCCAGATCGAAAGGTACTTCTAAAGATGAAGTTTGAGGACAGTAGCTGAGGCGATATGACCCATAATAATTTCAATATGGGTAAAACTTGGAAATGACTAAGGTAAATAGGTTAAAACTGGAAGGTTGTGTAGAATAAAAATTTTTCTTCTATCATGTTAGATTCTTCTCATCTAAGATCAATAAAATATAATCCAACTCACCAATCTGATCCATGTTTAACCCATCATAAATAAGTTTGGATTTAAGCTAAATAGATTTAGATCAGAAATAAATCGACTTATTTAATCCATTTGATATTTGGATCAAATTTGAATTTCAGATATATGATCCGTTAAACCTATTTAAGATCTGCTTAATTTATTTTTGACCTATTTAATCTGATCTGTTTAACTTATTTAATCTATTAAAAATTTATTTAATTTATTAATTTAATTTGATTCATTTAATAAACAGATTAAGTGGATCGAATTATCTGTTTAATAAATTAATTAAATTTATATTTAAATTTTTAATATATTTAATAAATAAATTAAATTTGAATTGATAATATTTTAATTTAATTTATGTTGATTTAATTTATATCTAATTCATATCTAATCTGATCCTATCCGGTTACCACCCGATTTTTTCCGTAGAGTGGGATGTTTTGATATATGTGCTTGGACAAGATATATAGCATAAAAAATTTCATTTCCATGCCATCACAAAACGACTTAGGTATGTACTTGGGCTTGGTAGGATGAAAAATTTTCTTCCCATCCCATCATGTCCTTTCCATCCTATCATCAAATTCTTTAAAATTTATACTTACTTTCCTTGAAAAATAAATATATAATATATATATATATATATATAGATCTGTCGAAATGCTTTGAGAGATGTGCTTGCTTGCAATCTAGATGTTTGAGTGCGTTTGAGAAAAAAGAAAAATAATGCAGATCATTCAGAATACTATGAGACAAGTGAATTGTGAAAAGGAGAGAGTTCATAACCGAAGAACAGGTGAAGGCTTTAGAAATCAAAATTTTAACATCAGAATTCTCAACCAAATTATAAGTAGACTTGCATAATTTTTATTTACTGACCTAGCAAATCGGTAACCAAGATCATCATTAAATATCACCTAAATAGTTGGAAATTTTTTAAATTATTTTACTACAATTTATCTGGATAAATATCTCTAATCAGTCCTCAAAGTAAATTTATCTTAATGATAAAAAATAAACTGTCATAAAATTCAGAGCATATTAAATGCACTCTATTCTCTTGTTTCGTCCTCTCTTATTTACTTTTAATTATATTAAAAAAAAAACTTTTTCC
The DNA here is from genome assembly GCF_000442705.2 of Elaeis guineensis. NCBI lineage: Eukaryota > Viridiplantae > Streptophyta > Magnoliopsida > Arecales > Arecaceae > Elaeis > Elaeis guineensis. Next base: position 151,041,968 of record NC_025993.2, read on the forward strand.
TTGTAGTATAAACCAATCATTTAGAGGACTTGGTTATTTATTTATTTATTTATTATTTTCACCTTAGCCTAAAGGCCTATTTGGTGCATGGATTATTTCTACATTTTTTATTCTTTCCATGCACGATGTAAATGCAAAGCTACAAAAGAGAAAAATAAAGAAGGTAAAGAGCGCAAAAGAGAGGCCACTTAGATGTGACACAAGCGGACTCCTCCCACAGCGACTTCTGTTCTTTTAGTTAGGCCCACTGGCTCCACCCTCTCAGGCTTCGCTGCTCGTTTCAGCAGACCGCATGCATACCTGTGACCGCCCGAGCATTATGTTAATGAGGCAACATCACCATCTGAAATTGTCTACTCTATAAGTACCTAATCCAGCTTGGCATAATTAATAGTGGATTGGTAGATCTCATTGGCCGGTTCTTTCAACAGTACCGTATATTGTCTGCTTCTTCTTAACCTTTCATGCTTGGCGAGTAGTTCTTGAACATGATGTGTCTGAGCCACTAGGGTCAACTCCCGGACGCTATCCATAGTGACATCTGTTAATCTACCAAGTTTAAATTGCACGGCTACAACAATTCTGTGCACATCCATATATGGCATGGTCCATGGAAGTAGAGCGAACAGCGGTCTTCGCAGCGATGTATCTTTTAGGGTTCGGATTGCATCTTTCACAAGAAAGAATAATTAATCTTTTTTAGTGGCATCAATTATTGAATTCTGTTTTGCATATTTTTTGAAATGTTCGTTTTGTGATCTGTCTTGCAAATTGAAGGAAAAGAACAGAATACTACAAATCGTATAACATATGATTAAATAATTAATATCATGAAAGAAGATGAATCATCATTTCATACGAAAGATACAATCAAAATCTGTCATCCAATGGTCGACGACACATAAAATATTCACAATGACTATTATAAATACTGCACTTAACCATGAGATAATTAAGATGGATAATTTTTTCAAAAAATAGTTCCTGAACTTTTTAATTAAGTCAACTTATATTGACATAAGACCATAAACTAAGGCTCATAATGGTTTGAGTGCGCACAGATTCCACAACCACATCGCCATTGTTTTTCTGGCTCTACTCTTAAGATCAACACTCTCTTATAATATTTGAGAAATTGATAAAAGTATCCATTCCGTTTCTTTTAAGACAATGATGTTTGTTTCCTCTGTCTTTAACATTAAATTACAAGTCATTAGCACAAAAGAGAGCACATCTGATCCAGTGTCAAAAAGGATTGACCTTGCGAGCCTATCTCTATCTAGAAAGGACCCACTAATTGTTAGTCTAATCCTAATCGTTCATTGGTGTACCCAAAGCATGAAAGGTGCATGCATGCCGACGTCCCCCCATAGGCAACCTTTGCTCACTCTCATCAAATAATAAAACAGTGAAACAGGTGAAAGGTCCCAGTAAATTAAATGATTAATAATGTTTGTTGGCTTTTCATTTTTTCCCCACAAACCTCTGCATGGGATCTGTTGGATGTTCTACGGCCAAAACTGGGTGGTCTTATATTCTGCAAGCGGGTTACTTTTTGTACAACTTGGTATTTATTCTTGATGGGAACTTTGCATAAGCTTTTTCAAGTATATATGCGATCGAAATGTTTAGCTTTCAATCATCTAATTCAAAGATGGACTCAGGCCCCAGCATAATAATATGCCCATTAACTCAGAGTAGTTGGATGGTGCTGTCTGCTTTTGAAAATAATATGCCTTTTCTAGTCCTTTTCATACTCGAATTGAATCAGAACAGAGATGGGAAGAGTAGTGGGAAAACAGCATGTGAAATGGCAATGAGAATTTTATTAATAATTTTGAGAAAAAGCTTTATGCTAACCATGGGTCCATCTATAGGACCATTATATATACATATATATATTGTGTGTGGTGTGTGTGTATTGTGAAACCTCTCCGAAATCAAATAATAGCTGACCAGCAATATTTGAGTCTGGCCAGACACTTGAGCAAGTTGGACTTGCTCTGCCATTGTTGGCTTGGATATCAAGTAGAAAAAAAAATAAAATCGAAATAAGCTATTAAAATTAGGTTGCAAAATCAAGTAATTATGTAAATTAATTTGACGATAGTCACAACGGACGAACCATAATCTTTGTCAAGAATTTATTGACTGAGATCATACTGTGGAAATGGGTTCTTCTTATTAGCAGTTTAATACTGCAGGTCCGCGGTGATGAGGGCTTGGCTGAAAAACCAGGGCTCAAACATGTTAAGCCTGACCAATTAGATTAAAAATTATTAACGTTGCATGGAAGATGTAGATGAAGTAGTATTGTTTTTATTAACAAACAAGCTAAACTCACAGAACTGTGCTGAGAGTAGCAATGGGGTGTCTTAATACTGCAGCAACCAGGGCTTGGCAGTGAAATAATAGACGTTTGGTCAGCAAACAAGATCACAGGCCTGACCGAGAATTGCAGAAACAGGGGCCTGGAACATGAAATAGGACTTGTTTGGTAAACTAATTAACCAGTGGAGCTCATACCATTATTAGAGAGTATATAATTAGGCGTCCCAACACTCAGCTACCGAGGCATAACAAATAAATACCTAGGATTCAAAGTTGCAAGGCACGGCCAAATGGATGACAATTGTAGTTGAAGTAGTGATGGTTTGGTTAACGAATGGTTGCTGGGTGCTGACTTAATTTCCAACACATAAAAGTCTAAATATTTTATGAAGGATATATAGATATGTCAACATCCAGTCTATTTAATCTTCAGAGCTCCAAAGTAGGTTATTTATTATGATTGTGTTTTAATGTAGTTGGTGCAACCATTTTATTGGGTCCACACGGGAAATTTATGCAAGCACCAGGATGTTCTTTTATCGTGGTTTGTTCTTGTTTCATTAGAGAACCAAAAAAAAAAAAAAAGAAAAGAAAATTGTTTGACCGAACAGAACCAAATACTGGAGTCATATTCAGGTTTATCGAAGACTATTTACAAACTAAATAAAGCCTTAAAATAAGGTTTTACATATGTGCATGTAATCAGGAACCCCTCTATGCACCATGACCAAATCCCAAAGTGTTGTTTTGTGCTTGGAGCCACCTACATCTCTGGTGAGACCCATTACATTCATGCACGCCAGTGTGACCTTTGCTCGCTTTCTTTTGTTCACACCTAGCTAGAAGTTCATGCACATAAAGCTGTCCTCCCTGTAAAGAGAGATCTACAAAAGAGTTAAGCACTGAAAAGAAAAGAAATCCAGCTACAAGATGTATTTAACACATATTAAGACTTTTATCTTAAACAGATCAAGCTAAAGCAGAGCAGCAACATGCACTTTTGAGGGCTAAAAGTTTGGGTACCAGATATGGTATTAAACAAGAAGAAATCATGTCAGTGGCCAGCTCAAAGGTGGACCTCTACCCCGTACTTGGTTCACAAGACTTCACTTTACCTCCATTGTTATCCTCAACGTGACACCGGCGAATGAAATGCTCGTGTCCGGTGCCTCGTCGAGACGCAGTAGCAGGGTAACGTGGTGGCTCCCACGGCGACAGAAGCCCGGAATCCTGCCGGAGCTAGCGATAAAAAGCCGCGTCCTAGACGGCCTTTTTCCCTCTTGTTGGCTTCGGAATTAAGCAAATGCTTTGCCGTTATTCCCCTCCACTTTAAACCGTGAGCTTTTTATCTCTTATCCGCGCCGACGCGGTTGCTCGATTCTGGGGATGCGGTGAATTGAAGACTGGAGTTCTTTTTCTTGGTGCAAATCTAGAGGAGCTGAGAAAGGAAGTTGCGTAACATATCTTTTTTTGGCCCATAAACAATGTGGAATGAGCACGATTCGTCAACTTGATCACTCCTTGTTCGAACTTCGAAGGCCATCTACAACGGCGATACATTGACCGTAGGATATGTGCGGTCCCCCCGTTCCTCGATTTCTTCGTGCTTCCACCTTGAGTTTTCTCACATTGCCATCCGTGCGGAGAGATATTAGATGGATAAGCTCCAGTGGGTCGCTGACTAAAATCAGGCTCAGCACAGATCATCTGTGGTGCACCGCATTGGCCATCCATCACCAACAAACAACTTGTGCATGGGCACATCCTGTGCATGCACACAGCACAGCGCATATTATTTGCTGATCGTCCATCATAGAATAGATGGCTATAGCACCATGCATCGCAACCTGCAGTGTACTGTAAAAGATCCGGCTTCAATTAGGATAATTTCTATATAAATACATACCCTCCCATGACCCTTCATTACGCTTGGACACAAACGAAAAATGACTCTATGGATGCAAACCGTGGAGTTTGATTTGACAAGGATTGAAAATCAGACTTAGAGTAAATATTCGTTGCAACAGTGATATCATGTCAAATTTGTAACAAATCAATCAAAAATCAAAAATCGATAAGACAATATAGGGTGTCTTCACAAAAATTGATAAAATACACGGCAAATGATGAAATGTAAGTATTCTCATTGGATTGTGATATTTTGATGTGGTATTACCGTTGCAACTAAGTTTTTTTCCAGCTATGAGTGGGTCCAGGCCATTGGACCACAGGTATAACGTTCAAGCCTTTCCTCGCAAAAGTTATCCATACCATGCAGTAGTTGGAGATTGCTTCAATATACGGGAGGCAAGTTTGTCGCCTGGTATCGGTCCAGTTCACATTTTGTGAATAAGCACTACTTGATGGCCAATTGGAAGTCCAAAACATTTTGCTAAAATGAAATACCTTACGATGGAATTGGATTTATGTGGTGCTCTCCGGACAGTCCTTTGGAAAACATGGTCCACATCCTCCTCATCCCTACCACACATGAGCACAAGGTTGGGTCAATGACCACCATGATAGACTAGGCGGACCAAAAATCTCGCCATGATTGATACTCGATCCAGAACATGTTGGCTCTCAGCTGGGCAGGGTTGGCATTGTTGAGTCTTGGATGACCGCCTTGACTCAAGAGGGAGTACCACTAAGTCCAATGGACCACAAGACGCAAGCATAAACAGAGGTAGCTTGTAGTTTAAAAAGTAGTACTATTTCTCACGAGCATCATATGCGTTCAGTGCTGGTACAATGTCTTACAGCAAGGGAACTATGAACACATAGCGACAGACCGACACATATAATGTTGTCTAACTCAGGTCCAAAGTGGTCATGATCAAGGGTCACCATCCAGTGCCAGTCTCCTCAAATCCTATACATTTCCGTAGTATCTACTCCCTTCACGCCACCCATGTAAAGGGGGCCGATACCAACATGGAGTACCAAATGGTATTTCTCTTTGTTTGCTTCTTTTTTTTTTCTTCTTCCTTCCCTGTGGTGAGCTCTCACATTTTCGCATAGTCCAGTTCTAGGAAGTAGAGGTAAGCATCCTGAAAATTTCAGTTATACTCAAAATGATACCTTGATAATATGACAGCTGATGCCAACAATAATATGTTGATCTTATTGAAATCATGTAGTCGACTGTTATGGCACAAATCCTGGGCTAGGGACTCCACCTCCGAGTTGACTCCTCTCCTTTCCTCCTTTTCATCCCAATCCCAGCCTCCCTTGGAACGCACATGCATTGCACGTGCTAAATACTAATTTATAGCGAAAGGCTCCACGTATCAACAAAAACATCGATAAATAGTTGTGCAATTCCAACCATTTCAGCAAAATTCTAAAAAAATGAGAAAAGACAAGAAGGAAGAGAGAGAGAGAGAGAGAGATGTTGATGCATTGACAGAAACACCTGGGATACCAGAAACAAAAAATATCCTGCCTCCAATGGTTCTATCGGGGCCAGGATAGCCTCATCGTCGATACACAACATCTAATTATATGGCATGAAAAATCTTATCGATAATCCTTATGATCATATAAATACTATCAAGAATGATAGCTATTGGTACAGAATTCCATCGAAGCCGGAGTTGCTAGAGTCGAGATGACCACGGTCACCGTCGGGACCTACAAGGGAAGTCTAAACCGGAGTTGGGAGTGCTCCAGCAAGACCCTCCGACGCTTAAGTCAGTACTCTGCTTCAACAGAAATGAAGTGCTCGAGTGAGAATTTTAGCAGAGTTTTGAGATAGAATTTTGAGCTTAGAGAAGAACGTATCTAAGGGTCCTTATTTATAGATGGAGAGCGTAACTGATTGACAGCGACGTCTGTAACCAGCTGGTAATAAACTGTTCAGAGCCATCTGGAGTTTGTTACGGAAAGTAGTGGCGTCAGGGGTCGTTTAAGACCACATGGAGTTTGTTACGGAGAGTGGAGTGGTGTCCGTTGTCGCGACTTGCCACAGAGTGGTGGAGCCACGCGGAATCCGTTGCAGAGAGTGGAGCAGGGTAGCGGCCCTCGTCGTGGCTTGCCAGAGAGTGGTGGAGCCGCGTGGAATCCGTTGCAGAGAGTGGAGTAGGGTAGCGGCCCTCGTCGTGGCTTGCCAGAGAGTGGTGGAGCCGCGTGGAATCCGTTGCAGAGAGTGGAGCAGGGTAGTGGCTCTCGTCGTGGCTTGCCAGAGAGTTCGGATCTGTCAGTTGAAGCTCGACTGGGATGTCTGATGGAGCGGAATGGCTCTCTGTCTCGTCAATCTAGGAGAAGTCCGGATGTTTTCGAGGTCGCTGACGAGTCTACTATTGTCGGAGGTCTTGGGCGCTGAGGCTACAGATAAGAACCATCTGCTGTAGAGGCTCGGATGAAGACTTTTTGTTGGCGAAGTCCGGTAGGAGTCCAATTGCTAAGGAAGTCTGTTTGAAATTTGCCTGATGTAGAAGCTCGTCTGAAGATTATCCGTCGGAGGAGTCCGGTTTCATGAGGAATCTGGCAGAAGGTCGATCGGTGGTGGACTTCGAATGGCGTTGGGGAGGCTCGTCTGCTGGAGGAGTCCGAGGGATCTGGAGGCGATCGATCGTTGTAGAAATCCAGCTGCTGGAGCCCGTCCATTGTAAAAGCTCGTCCGAAATCCATCCGCTTTAAGCTTGTCCGGAATCCATCTGCTGTGGAAGTTCGGACGGAGTCCGGTTCTTGCGGGAGGTCGAAAGGAGGCCGCTTATTGTAGGAGCTCGATCGAGGATCGGTTGTCATGGGAGCTCGGAGTAACGACCTGACCGGTGGATCCTGCCCCATGGTAGAAGCTCGTCTGGGATCCGGCTACGAAGAAACTCGGCTGAAGTCTGCCTGTAATAGAAGTTCGAAAGAAATTTGTTTACAGTAGAAGCTCGGATGGAATTCGCTTACAGTAGAGATCCGAAGTAGACCGCTTGTAGTAGAAGTTCGGAACAGACCGTTCGTAGTAGGAGTTCGGCTCTCGCAGGAGCTCAGTTGGAATCCTGAAGGTGGTCGACCGCCGTAGGGACTTGGATGGAGTTTGATTACTGTAGAAATCTCATTGTCGAAGAAGCTCGGATATTGACGAAGTCCGGAAGAAATTCGGAGAATAGTTGATCACTGTAGAAGGTCGACTGATAGTGAGGCCTAGAGAGCCTGTGGAGTGGCCCGGTAGATGGATGGAGAGGCTCCTTGTCGGAGAAGTCCGGAAGCTAGGATGGTCGAGGGGGTTCGGAGAGACGCCACACGAGGTCGGAAGCTGGAAGAGCCCTGGAAGGGTCGATCTTTTACAAACTTCGATCGGGGGTATTTTATACCCAACACCAGTCCCCCTACTTTTGAGTTTGGATTCCAAATGAAGGAAGTACATAGAAATTCTCACGACCGAAGTTGCTCCCCTCGATTTTCGTGCTCGATGGTTGCCAGATGTTTTGACGTTCGGCACGCTGGTACTAGAGCCTTTCCGAAAAAAATTTCTTCTTTTTGGAATTTTCGTCGGAGCGTGGCTCTAGGTGCGGCATAATAATGACTTTGTCAGCTGCCAGCCATTTCCAACAGTCTGTCAAAGTGAGTGGGACACGCGGCGAGTGCAGACCGGCTAGAGGAGATCCGCAATCATTATTGCGTCGAATCCCGGGGTCTATTTAAACACGTTCTCCTCCTTCAGGGGTTTCACTTTGCCTGAGAGAATCCCTCGGTTCCCCTCCTCTTCCTCGAGAGCTCCAGCTTCCTCTAGCATCCTCCTCGGCCTTAGGCATCCTCCGGGTCGACTTTCATCGTCCTTGTCGTCTTCCTGCACTCTTGGGGCCAATCTAGGTTAGTTCCGAAACTTCTTGTCATTTTCCTGCCCTTTCTTCTCCGTGTTCTGTTCGTTTAGTTTCTTCGAGGGCTTGTTTGCTATTTTTCCCAATTCTTTCAGAATTTTTGTGGCTTCCATTTGATCCACAATGTCTTCTGATATCTCCTCTTCTAGTAGTTCTAGGAGTTCGTCAGCCCCGGTTCTCCAAAGTCCTTGTACTGTAGACGAACCCGTAACTAGGACCGAACTTTGTCTAGCCTTTGCGCTGGACACCATCCCCGGCTCCTTGACTCCGGATGAACTCTCACTGATAAAGATTCAGTATGGAGTTCCTCCGGAGCACGAGCTGGAGTTCCCGAGCCAACTGACCGGGCCAGCGCCCCTCCTCCCGGCCGCTTCTATTTGTACCAGGAGGCCTTCTGTGCCGAACTTCGGCTTCCACTGTCGTCCTTTGTCGTCGCTCTCTTTCATTTTCTGAATATTTTTTTAGTTTCCGTCGTACCGAACTCCTTTAGATTTTTGATAGGGTTTCTTTCTCTTTGTAATTTAGCTGAAGTTCGACCAACTCTTTCTTTGTTTAGAAATTTCTACACCTTCAAGCGTCATCCCTCGGCAAAGGACTGGTGGTACTTCTCCCCTCAGTTCGGTAGAAAGGGGTTGCTGAAAGGTGCCCCCTCTTGTATCCACAACTGGAAGGAGAGGTTCTTCTATGTCCGATGCCTGGCCTTGGAGTTAGGATTACCTTCTTGGGGCTCTCTGAGGGATTTCGTCCGTCGGGCTTCTAGCCTGGAAAGGGACGACCTCGAAGCCTCCAGAAAGCTCGAGGCCTATCGAGCCCCCCTCCTCCCCGAACTTCTGAAGGAACAACTTTTGTTCAATGTCGGCTTGAGTTTCCTTAACCCTGCCGGTACCATTTTTTTTTTTGCTTCCCCTTCCTCTAGCGCCAATTCTGTTGGTGCAGAATTCCGCCGAAGCTGGAGTTGCTGGAGTCGAGATGACCGCGACCGCCGTCGGAACCTGCAAGGAAAGTCTAAACCAGAGTTGGGGGTGCTCCGGCAAGACCCTCCGACGCTCAAGTCAGTACTCTGCTTCAACAGAAATGGAGTGCTCGAGTAAAAATTTTAGCAGAATTTTGAGATAGAATTTTGAGCTTAGAGAAGAACGTATCTGAGGGTCCTTATTTATAGACAGAGAGCGTAACTGATTGACAGCGACGTCTGTAACTGCCTGGTAGTGGGCTGTTCAGAGTCGTCCGGAGTTTGTTACGGAAAGTAGTGGCATTAGGGGTCGTTCAGGACTACGTGGAGTTTGTTACGGAGAGTGGAGTGGTGTCCGTTGTCGCGACTTGCCAGAGAGTGGTGGAGCCACGTGGAATCCATTGCAGAGAGTGGAGCAGGGTAGCGGCCCTCATCGTGGCTTGTCAGAGAGTGGTAGAGCCGCGTGAAATCTGTTGCAGAGAGTGGAGCAGGGTAGCGGCCCTCATCATGGCTTACCAGAGAGTGGTGGAGCCGCATGGAATCTGTTACAGAGAGTGGAGCAGGGTAGCGGCTCTCGTCGTGGCTTACCAGAGAGTTTGGATCTGTCAGCTGAAGCTCGGCTGGGATGTCTGATGGAGCGGAATGGCTCTCTGTCTCATCGATTTAGGAGAAGCCCGGATATTTTCGAGGTCGCTGACGAGTCTACTGTTATCGGAGGCCTTGGGCGCTGAGGCTACAGGTAAGAACCATCTACTGTAGAGGCTCGAATGAAGACTTTCTGTTGGCGAAGTCCGATAGGAGTCCAATTGCTAGAGAAGTCTGTTTGGGATTTGCCTGATGTAGAAGCTCGTCTGAAGATTATCCGTCGGAGGAGTCCGATTTCATGAGGAATCTGGCGGAAGGTCGGTGGGTGGTGGACTTCGGATGGCGTTGGGGAGGCTCGTCTGCTGGAGAAGTTCGAGGGATCCGGAGGTGATCGATCGTTGTAGAAATTCAGCTGCTGGAGCCCGTCCATTGCAAAAGCTCATCCAAAATCCATCCGCTTTAAGCTCGTCCGGAATCCATCCGCTGTGGAAGTTCGGACGGAGTCCGGTTCTTGCGGGAGGCCGAAAGGAGGCTGCTTATTGTAAGAGCTAGGTCGAGGATCGGTTGTCATGGGAGCTCGGAGTAACGACCTGGCCGGTGGATCCTGCCCCATGGTAGAAGCTCATCTGGGATCCGGCTACGAAGAAGCTCGGCTGAAGTCTGCCTGTAATAGAAGTTCGGAAGAAATTTGTTTACAGTAGAAGCTCAGGTAGAATTCACTTACAGTAGAGATCCGAAGCAGACCGCTTGTAGTAGAAGTTTGGAGCAGACTGCTCGTAGTAGGAGTTCGGCTCTCGCAGGAGCTCGGTTGGAATCCTGAAGGCGGTTGACCACCGTAGGGACTTGGATGGAGTCTGATTACTGTAGAAATCTCGTTGTCGAAGAAGCTCGGATATTGATGAAGTCCGGAAGAAGTTCAGAGAATAGTTGATCACTGTAGAAGGTCGGCTGATTGTGAGGCCTAGAGAGCCTGTGGAGCGGCCCGGTAGATGGATGGAGAGGCTCCTTGTCGGAGAAATCCGGAAGCTCAGACGGTCGAGGGGGTTCGAAGAGACGCCATACGAGGTCGGAAGCCGGAAGAGCCCTGGAAGGGTCGGTCTTTTACAAACTTCGGTCGGAGGGTATTTTATACCCAACAGTAGCTTTGTGAAATTTTTTTTTGATTATAGACTGTCATTAATTATTTATTTTATTAAAATTAGACTGATTATATGATCCCATTTGATGGACATGCATATAAGCCCATTATTGTTAGTGATCTGTGTATTTTAGGTTATGCGGATTTTATGTTGGATGATGTGATTGAGATGGCACAGTGCCGGTCAGAACTTAACTTAAGCTCATGATGGGAGGACCGATTAGAATTTATTTCAGATTTGATTAGGTTCCCTCTCTACTTTCTATAAATACCATGAGATTAGTTCTCAGATTTGCCCTATTCAATAGTCGCCTATTGAGAGGAAGCTGGGAAGAAGGATTTGGCCTTCAATATTTGTCTGAGCATCCAAGTTTTAGGAATCAATGGTGAATACAGATACATATTTATAATTTTGTATTTTAATCTTCTGTAAATGATCTTGAAAAAATCCCTATAATTGGTATCATAGCTTAAAATTTTTTTTTTGTTGAAGATTAGAATCAGATTTTTTTTTTGGATTTATGCAAAGAAAAGGAAAAAGGGAAGAAGAGAGGGACGAATCTCTCTGAGGCCGTCCCTTCTTCTCTTCTTCTTCCCATCACCATTAGGGACCATGTTCCGACGGCCACTGACACTAGCCAGCAGTGAGGGGTCGATGGTTCCAATCTAGATCCCAAACAAAAAAAATAAAATAAAGGGGGAAAGAAGGACCATCGAATCTCAGTTGACTGACGGTTTTCGCTTAATCGCCAATGGCTGGCAGCAACTAGCACTTGGGAGACTACGACGGCTGGCGGCCCATCGATTGGTCGATTTTCGATGGCCGTCGATCAATTTTTTGAGGTAGAAGAGGTGCCAGTTTGGCCCTCTTTTTTGCCGCTAAACTGTGAGGGAGAAAACCCCTTAACGGATTTCGGGTTTTGAGTTTCAACCCAAAATCTGAACCCGATTTGTTAATTATGATTTTATGGCACTTTTGCATTTTAGTCCCTACTTAATACAATATCTGATTTCAGTATTTTAAAAAATTATTTTTTAATCCCTGTGATGTAATTTATTGTACAAAGATTCTGTATTATAGTTTAGCTGCTGCTGAAGTTTATATTCCATAATAAGTCCTACAAAACTTCAATTTAATCCTGAAAAGTTTTATTTCTGATGATAGTCATCAGAAAATTAATTTTTTGATATTTCTATAATTGTGATATAATATGCCATTTTCTGAAATATTTTATGAAATATGATAGTTTGAAAAATTAGTTTGGCATGTGATAGACCCTTTGATAGCATGTATTTTTTTCAGTTGTATATATATTTTATATACTTTCAGTTTCCTTTTAGGGGGTTAAATAGATTAAAATCTAAATTATTTATTTAAGCTGTACAAATTTATTACCGTGGCTTTGGAATGCGATACTATGTTGTAATATGATCGATAGGGTACATGTTATTAAGTATCCTATTCTGAACTTGATCATTTGTGGGTAGATATATTGTTAAAGTATGCTGTCTTATATATGTTTGGACATTTATTTTTTTATATAGATAATTTATGAATATTAATCATCAAAGTGGTTTATTTATGTTAGTTCTGGAAATTTTTTATCATGAGAGAGATATTTTCTAGTTATAGCATACAATTACACTACCTAAAGGGGGTTATTGTGTGTTTTAACTGAAAATTGCATAGAGCATTATATCATAAGGGTGCTCTAGCTTTTAGGGTCTATCTGCCTAAAAGGGATAGGCTTTTGAATGTTATGATATTTTTTATTTACGGCTTTATGTAAAGAGCACTTATGCATATTGCATATTTTGCCCAAAGGAGAATTTATGATAATGTATTTGGGCTCTTATTTATAGCTTATGTTGTTTATGTATATGTCCAATTGACTAATATTTTGCATTTCTACTATTTGATTACACAATCTCATTTGATGTTAATAATAATAATATTGTCGTTGAGGTCTTGATTGGGTCAAATATAAAAAGTAGAAATAAGATATGAAATTTGCTCTTGGGATTGCTGACATTGACCTAGCATTGTGTGAGAATAAATCTGATAATCTCAATGATCAGAGTACACCTGAACAAAAAGATTATTTTGCCAAATGAAAAAACTTTAATAGGCTTAGCTTGATTACTATTAAGAGGTCTATTTCTAAGCATCTTCTGAATGGCCTGCCAGAGACCAATAATGTTAAAAAACTGTTTGATGCAATAGGAAAGAGATACCTTATATCTGAAAATGTTGAGTCTAGATGCCTAATGCAAGAACTGATGACCACGAGATATGACAATGTTGGAGGTATTAGAGAATATATTCTGAAAATTATTCATCTTCAAATCAAGCTTAAGGATCTTAAAATTGATCTACCTGATTCTTTTTTTATACCTCATTCTTCGAATTCCTTACCTGCTGAGTTCTCCAAGATCAAAATTGCTTATAATATTCTGAATGAAACTTGAAATATTAATGACTTGATCACTAAATGTATTGCTAAGGAAGAAAAGCTTAAGAAAAAAAAGAGTGAGAGTGCCCTTCTTTCTATCCAATCCAAACCTCATTCTGGCAAAGATTCTGTAAATCAAAAGAGGCATAAACATACTGCTTCCAAACAGTCTCAGGGTGCAAAAGGACATGATAATAACCCTGATCAAATTCATTCTGTAGGAGGCTCCAAAGTTGCCATTGAAAAAAATGTCAAGTGTTTTCACTATAAGAAGAAAAGCCATATAAGGAGTCAGTGCTATAAGTTCAAGTCTTGAATAGAAAAGAAAGAAAAATAAGAAGATAAGCCCCCAGCTTTTGTTTGTTATGAATCAAATATAGTCAATGTCCCTGTTGATTTCTTATGGATAAATAATGGAGCCATAACTCATGTTGCCATTTCTTTATAGGGGTTCATAAGCAAGCAAAATCCAACTCTGAAGGAGGCCAAGCTAAAAGTAAAAAATGATTTTGAAGTTGAAATTGAATATATAGGAGTTGTCAAGTTATCTTTAGAGTCTGATTTTGTGATTTTTTTGGAGAACACCTTTTATGTTCCTTCTTTTAGAAGGATTTTGATTTCTATTTCTTCTTTAGATATGCTTAGATTTGATTTTAGTTTTCATAATGAAAAAGTTAATTTGATATTTAACTCTCAGATTGTTGATTATGGTATTTTGAATGATAGATTATATAAATCATATTTATCTTATGATAATCCCTATGCTTCATTAAATGTTGAGATTGTAGTTGCAAAGCATTCTAAGATCAAAGATAGATCCTCTATGTTGTAGCACAAGCACTTAAGACATATATTTAAGAAAAGAATTGATAGATTGATAAAAGATAATATTCTATCGACCTTAGATTTTAGGGACATGGAAACTTGTATTGATTGTATTAGGGATAAGCTGACTAAGACTAAAAAGAAAGGGGCAATTCGTAATTCAGATCTTTTGAAAATAATTTACACTAAAATTAGTGGACCTTATTCCTCTATGATCTATGGTAATAAATACTTCATCACATTTATTGATGACTTTTCTCAATATGGTTATCTTTATGTAATTAAAGAAAAATCAGATACTCTTGAAAAATTTAAAATTTTTAAACTAGAGTTGAAAAATAATTTGAAAGGTTATCAAGATCGTGAGATCTGACCATATGGGTGAGTATTATAGCAAACATGATGTAGCAAGACAGCATATGAGTCCATTTGCCATGCCCAATATATCATGCCTGGTAGCCTTGAACAGAATGGTGCGACGAAGAGGCATCCTTAAAGATATGATGAGAAGCGCAATGAGTAAATCTAACTTGTCAGAATATCTGTGAGATGAAGTTCTTAAAACTGCTTTATACATCCTTAATAGAGTTTTCAGTAAATCTGTGCCTAAAAAAACCTTTCAAACTTTGGACTGGTAGAAAACCTAGCTTAAATTATTTTTGGATTTGGGGTTGTCTTGTAGAAGTAAGAATATATAATTCGATAGAGAAAAAGACTGACCCTAGAACCAGTCGTTGTTATTTCATTAGATATCCAGAATATGCTAAAAGATATATGTTCTATAATACTGAAAGAGGTAACAGAATTGTAGAGTCATAGACTGCTAAATTTTTAGAACTTGATGTGGCTAATTTTGAATATTCCCCAACTATTGATATTGACAATAGTCAAATGGAGATTGTCTCTATTTCTATATCCATATCACATGAGAATGTAGTTCCTATACCCATTAATGAGATGGATGTTCAAGCCCCAGATCCTTCTGATCCTGTTGAGAATCTTCAATCAATGCAATCTCTTAAGGAGGTGCCATTGAGGAGGCCTACCATTCCTAATGATTTCTTTATCTATCTTGAGAAAAGTGATTATAATATTGAGCATGTGGTTGATCCAGTAACATATCATGAGGTCGTGAGCTATCCTCAATCTGATTATGGAAAAGTGCTATAAAGGAGAAAATGCAATCTATGGCTTAAAATAAGTATCTCGACAATGGTACTTGAAATTCGATGAGGAGATCACCTCTCTTGATTTTGAGAAAAACAAAATTGATCAGTGCATCTATCTTAAAATCAGTTGGAGAAAGTTTATCTTTCTTGTTTTATATGTTGATGATATCTTACTTAATGAGACTAAACAAATGCTATCTAGGACTTTTGATACGAAAGATCTTGGAGAGGCAATCTTTGTCCTAGGTATTGAAATTCACAGGGACAGATTACGTTATCTGTTAGATTTGTCACGGAAGGCATACATTAATAGAGTTCTTGAAAGATTTAATATGTAGATTGAAAACCATATGATACACCTGTTGCTAAGGGTGACAAGTTCAGCAAAGATCAATGCCCGAGGAATAAACTTGAAAAAGATCATATGAAGAATGTGTCTTATATCAGTACTATAAGGAGTCTAATATATGCTCAAATTTACACTAGACCTGATATTATCTTCTGTTGCTCCTTGAATTGATTTTGGTGATTACAAAGCATTTGAGAGGGTTACTAATGATTTTGACTTGGAAAAAGATTTATTGTATTTCAGGGGCAAAATCGTAATTTTATCAAGTTCTGATTCGGAAGCCTCAAGAGCAAGAACACAAGATTTGTAATCTATTGGAGGTAATTTTAATATTTTTGAATATATATTTTGAAAGAAAATCATGTTTATATATTTGAGTCGACCCCATGAGTCGACTCATGGCAAAAGGGACTGAACGGCACGCTGAATTCTTTGGCTGGCACACTCTGTGAGTCGATCTCATGAGTCGACCCCTGAGCATGAGTCGACCCTATGAGTCGACCTCTGCAGCTGTGTAGGCCAAAATTACAGAACAGTCATTTTCTGCTCTGTGCCACAGAAGTCGACCCCATGAGTTGACTCATGAGCATGAGTCGACTCTATGAGTCGATCTCTGTGATGAAAAAATTCCACAATGGCTAATTTTCAGCTTGTTTTGGATGCATTTAATACCCATTTAATGTGCTCTAATGGCTCTATTTTAGTCCAGATTACTCTCCACCATCATTTAAAGTTATAAAAGGCACTTAAAGGAGGGAATCAACAAGATTTTTGAAAAGGTTCTTCAAGCATTCATTTTCAACCCCAAGCAAGAGCCCTCTTAAAGTTAAAAAAGTTTTTATTTCAAGTTCACTAACCCCTCGAGAGCTTATTCAAGTCTTCAACCACCTTGAGAAAAATCAGAAAAGCTTGCTTCTCTTTGTGTAAAGTGTATTTAAAGCTTTATTCGTTCATTAAAGGAGCTACATCTGTATTTCTGTGTGATTAACTGTTATACTCTATTTTTGAGTTGAATTTTTGTTTGGGAAGGGTTCCAAATGTGGAAAAGTTGATCCGAACCTTGAATCGGATTGTATTGGGTTAGCTTGTACCCGAGAAATAAGTGTTCTAGCTTGGAATAGCTAGAGTCGGAGGTTCCGACGTTGTATTCGGGTTGAATACGATTTAGTGGATTTGAATTCTCAAGTAGGAGCTTGGGGAGTGGACGTAGGTGCAAGGTTGGCACCGAACCACTATAAATCTTTTTGTTTGTGTTGTATTTACTTGCTCTCCTTTTAAATTTTCTTATTTTCTTGCATTCTTGCATCCAACTTCTACACCTTGCATAAATTTCACTCTCCACATTATCCTGCTCATTGTTAAATAATCCTCATAGTTGTAAGTTAATTTTTAAATTTAAAAAAAAAACCCAATTCACCCTCCCTCTTGGGTTGCATAGCTGGACAACAAGTGGTATCAGAGCTCGATGCTCTAGCCCTACTTTGATTTAACCATCAAAGAGCTAACGATCTATGACAACTCAAGTTGACACTTCACTAACCGAGGGGCAGTCCACAAATCGACCTTCACTTTTCAATGGGTCAAATTATACCTATTGGAAAGCTTAGATGAAAATCTTTATTCAAGCACTTGACTATGATACGTGAAGTATCATAGTAAATGAACCACATACACCCACTAAAATAATTGATGGTGTGGAATCAACCAAATCCGAAAAAGAATGGGATGAGGTTGATAAGAAAATGGCTCAACTAAATGCTAAAGCCATGAATATTTTGTATTGTGCTCTAAATGCTAATGAATTTAATCGTATTTCAACATACATGTCAGCTAAGAAAATATGGGATAGATTAGAAGTAACTCATAAAGGAACTAATCAAGTGAAGGAATCAAAAATCAACATACTTGTGCATAAATATGAACTTTTTAAAATGGTGCATGATGAATCAATAACTGAGATGTTTACTCATTTTACTAATATTATTAATGGTCTAAAAAGTCTTGATAAGTCTTATTCTAACAGTGATCTCGTAAGAAAGATTCTTAGATCTTTACCAAGGACTTGGAAGGCCAAAGTGACCGCAATCCAAGAAGCCAAAGATCTGAATATCTTACCCTTGGAGGAGCTTCTAGGATCACTGATGACTTACGAGCTAAGCATGAAACAATACCAAGAAGAAGATGTCAAAAAGAAGAGGATAATCGCCCTCAAATCCACTGCTCAACCTGATGAAGAATTCGATGATACAAAAAATGAAGAGCGGGATGAAGAAATGGTCCTCATTACTAGAAGGTTTAAGAAGTTCTTGAAGAAAAGAAGACAAGACATGAGGAAGAGACCACCTACAAAAAGGGAACATAGCAAAGAGAAGGATAAGAAGCAACCCCTTATTTGTTATGAATGCAAGAAATCGAGATACTTTAAGTCTGAATGCCCACAACTGAAGAAGGGTCCCAAGAAGTACAAGAAAAAGGCCATGATGGCTACATGAAGCGGAAGTAATGAGTCAAGTTTCAAAAAAAAAGACTCAAATGAACAAGCCAACTTGTGCTTTATGGTATATGAAAATGAGGTAAATACTGAAACTCCTATTGACTTTACCTTTGAAGAACTTCATAAAGTATTTTATGACCTAATTAATGAACTAAAGAAGCTAGGGGTAAAGAACAAAGAATTAAAATCAAAGAATCAATCTTTACTAAAAGAAAATGAGAGTATTTCAAATGAAAAATTAATTCTGTCTCAAGAAAATTTGAATTTAAAAAATGAGATTGTCAAGTTAAAACTAATAGTTGAAAAGTTCACTTTAAGTTCAAATAAACTTCACTTGATACTTGACAATCAAAAGGTCATTTATGATAAAGCCGGTCTTAGATATAACCTTTTAAAGAAACAAAAATTTTTGAAAAATATCCTTGTAAACTCATCATACAACAAGTTTTCAAATATAACTTACTTTAAATGTGGTAGAATAGGACATAAATCCTATTCATATTTTTTTAACAAATCTAAAAATTTCAATGTAAAAAAATATGGGTTCCAAAAAAAATCATTATGACTAATCAAAAAGGATCCAAAAAAACTTGGGTACCTAAAGTCAAAACTTGATTTTTGTGTATAGGTGTGTCTTGTATCCCAAGGAACAAACCGGAGATGGTATCTTGATAGCAGGTGCTCAAGACACATGACTGGTGATGAATCCCAATTCATCACACTTGATGCTAAAAATAGAGGGATGGTCACCTTTGGAGACAATGGCAAAAAAAAGATCATCGGTATAGGTAACATTGGTATCACTCCCTCCAAGTATATTAAAAATATTTTATTAGTAGATGATTTAAAACATAATTTATTAAGTATCAGTCAATTTTATGATAAAGGATACAAAGTCATTTTTGAATCTTCAGTTTGCATTGTAACTAGTTCTATTAATGAAGGCATTAAATTTGTTGGGCATAGACATGGTAATATTTATATAGTAGATTTGAATGATCTTTTCAAAATAAACATGCGATGCCTAGTAGCCTTAAATGCCAAAATTAATGAGACTAGTTGGCTTTGGCATCGTAGGCTTGCACATATTAGCATGCATTCACTCTCAAAACTTATTAAAAAGAAATTGATTATCGACTTACCCAAATTGAATTTTGAAAAGGATAAAATTTGTGATGCATACCAAATGGGTAAACAAACATGAGTCTCATTCAAATCTAAAAATATTGTTTCAACTTCTAGGCCATTAGAACTATTGTACATGGATTTATTTGGACCCACTAGAATTACTAGTCTAGGTGGAAAACGATATGATTTTGTGATTATTGATGATTTCTCTCGTTTTACATAGGTCTTTTTCTTAGCACATAAGGATGAAGCTTTTCATATTTTCTCAAAATTTTATCGAAAAGTCACAAATGAAAAAGATTTTTTAATTCAAAATATTTGAAGTGATTATGGAATCAAATTTAAAAATCAAGATTTTGAAAAATTTTGTGATGAAAAAGATATTGACCATAACTTTTCAGCACCTAGGACACCCCAACAAAATGGGGTAGTAGAAAAGAAAAATAGAACTCTTAAAGAAATGGCCCTTACCATGCTATGTGAAAGCAACCTTCCAAGATATTTTTGGACGGAAGTAATTAACACGGTATGTTACATATTAAACCGTGCTTTAATTAGATCAATTTTAAAGAAAACTCCTTATGAGCTTTGGAAAGAAAGAAAATCAAACATTGCATATTTTTATGTTTTTGGTTGTCGATATTTTGTTTTGAACAATGGTAAAGAAAGACTAGAAAAATTTGATGCAAAATCCGATGAAGCAATTTTTCTTGGTTTCTCCTCTTCTAGCAAAGCTTTTAGAGTTTTCAACAAAAGAACTTTAATAGTAGAGGGGTCAATACATGTTGTTTTTGATGAAACTAATGATCTTCCTTCAAGGAAGAATGAAAGTATTGATGATGTAGATCCTCTTATAGAAGGGATGAAGGAGATCACTCTAAAAGACTCAACCATTCAAGATGATGAAGAACATGAAGACAAACAGGATGAGGAAGGTGAAGAACAACAAGAACAACCTCTAGGTACAAATGATCTATCCAAAGAATGGAGGTATGATCATAATCACCCCAAGAAACTAATCATTGGTAATCCTACACATGGTGTAAAAACTCGCTCTTCACTTAGAAATGCATTCAATTATTTTGCTTTTGTCTCTTATCTTGAACCTAAAACCAAAGATGAAGCTGAAAAAGATTATAATTGGATAAATGCAATGCAAGAAGAACTTAATCAATTTGAAAGAAATAATATATGGACTTTAGTTTCAAGATCTAAAAATTATTCAATAATTGGCACAAAATGGATATATAGGAATAAATTGGATGAACATAGAAATGTGATAAGAAATAAAGCGAGATTAGTTGCAAAAAGTTATAATCAAGAAGAAGGAATTGATTTTGATGAAACCTTTGCACCTGTTGCTAGATCAGAAGCAATTAGACTTCTACTTGTATATGCTTGCTTTATGAATTTTAAGTTATTCCAAATGGATGTCAAAAGTACTTTTCTAAATGGATATATTGCTGAAGAAGTTTATGTAGAACAACCTCCAGATTTTAAAAATCATACTTTTTCTAATCATATTTTTAAATTAAACAAAGCATTATATGGTTTGAAACAAGCATCCAGGGCTTAGTATGAAAGGCTAAGCAAATTTTTGCTTAATAATGATTTTTCAAGAGAAAATGTAGACACAACACTTTCCATTAAAAAAAATCAAAATGATATATTAGTTATACAAATATATGTTGATGACATTATTTTTGGATCTACTAATGAAATTCTTTGTCAAGATTTTGCTAAGCTCATGCAAGGAGAGTTCGAGATGAACATGATGGGAGAACTTACATTCTTCCTCGGACTCCAAATCAAACAAACAAAGGAAGGAATCTCCATCATCCAAAGTAAGTACATAAGAGAATACTCAAAAGTTTTGGAATGGAGAACTCCAAAGCAATTGGTACACCCATGAGCCCATCATGTAAGCTTGACAAGGATGAATGAGGTAAAAATATAGACTTAAAATTTTATAGAGGCATGATTGGTTCTCTATTGTATTTAACTACTAGTAGACTAGATATTATGTTTAGTGTTTGTCTTTGTGCTCGCTTTCAATCAAATCCGAAAGAATCTCACTTGAATGCAGTTAAAAGAATCCTTAGATATTTAAATGATACACAAACTCTAGGACTATGGTATTCTAAGGACTCATCAATTGATTTGATAGGATATTCAGATGCCGATTTTGCTGGATATAGATTAGATAGAAAAAGTACTAGTGAAACTTGTCAATTTTTTGGAGTTAACTTAATCTTTTGATTTAGCAAGAAGCAAAACTCGGTAGCACTGTCTACGGTCGAGGTCGAATACATTGCAGCCGGAAGTTGTTGTGCTCAAATCTTATGGATTAAGCAACAACTTGAAGACTTTGGCATCAAACTCAATGAAACTCCCATAAGATGTGATAACACCAGTACTATAAATCTAACTAAAAATCTAATTCAACATTCTAGATCAAAATATATTGAAATTAGGCATCATTTTATAAGAGAACATGTTCAAAATAAAGATATAATTCTTGATTATGTTTGTACTGAAAAATAATTGGCTGATATCTTTATCAAGGCCTTAAGTGAAGATAGATTTTGTGAAATTAGAAGAGAACTAAAAATTCTTGATTCATCAGCTTAAGTATCTCTCTGATTCTAAATTCTTAATGCCAAAAATTCATTGAACCAAATCTATTGAGCTCAATTCTCATTTTTTTTAAGAGTTCAAAAGCTCAAAACTATCATTCACATGATCAATATTTGGATAAACATCCTTCTCTCAAAGTTTCAAATTTTTTCAAAATTATCCCATCATTCTTTTGAATTTTTCTGTGCCATGAGTCGATCCTAGGATAATCTTGCAATTTTATCAAAACCCTTCGGATGCTCTCTTCTTATTGAAAATTTTTTCTTGAGCCGACTCAGCCCTTCGTCTTTTTCCTCCCACCGAACCAAAAGCTCTCCATCTCTTCTCCCTCAAACCAAAGATTTCTCTCAAATATCTTCTCCCATCGATTTTCACTCTTCAAATCGCCCATTAGGAACCAAGTTCCTCTCCTCTTCCTTCTTCATTTGGGGCGGTTTGAGCTTGCCCTAGACTCTACCCGTCTTCTCCAAATCGGCATATCACCTCTCCAAAATCTTTGCCTTTCCACTAGAATCTTTTCCTCTCTCCCTCACATTTAGTTTCCAAAGTTCTGTGCAAGTTTTTATTGTGCAAATGGCTCCCAAAATGAAGCTTCCACAAAGGAGAAAATCTATTCGCGAGTTGGAAGAGAGTGTGCGCAGAAAGAGATTAGCAGTCGAGCCCTCTCCTGCTTCAATCCCTGCTCCAGATCCTGCTTCAGCTTCCACTCAATCCCCAATCAGCCCAAGCAAGGTACCTCTCTCTGATCGAAAAGTGGAACCCGAAAAAATATTGATTTCAAGTTTTTTGAAAAAGAAGGGTTCACTATTGGATCGAAGATTAAGTATCAAGGATGAAAATTTTACTGCTCTTTAAAAAAAAATACTTATGTTGATCTAGTCAAGAAATTTTACTTAAATTTGAGCTATAGCAATGGAACAGTGAAATCTACAGTAAAAGATATTGATGTTATTCTTGATCCAGTACATTTGAGACAGATACTGCATTTGCCTTGTGAAGGCTATACCAATATGGAGCTCCCAATTAAAGAAGAAGGAATTAATGTTATCTTAGGAAGAACTTATACTGGAAGTCTAAATAAATTGGAAGCAAAAATTCTTTCTGTTGAGATGAGGCTGTTACATCACTTGGTAACCAAAGTGTTTGTCCTTAGGAGTGGTAGACACGATCTTCTATCTGGTAGGAACATTTGCATTATGTACCATGTGATCACCCAAACCCCCCTGAACCTTCCAGCATTGATGTTTGAGGCTATGAGGAAAACCCTGAACAGGTCCAAGGCTCATTTGCCTTTTGGTATGGTACTCACCTTAGTTTCTAGAAGGTTCGAAATGAGTTTTGAGGGGCAGGCAGTTGCTAGACTATCTCATTCTGACACCATCAACCGCCACACACTGCATTGCATGGATTTCTCTAAGACTGATGGCGGTAGGACAAAGGGTGTTGAGGAGAGAGCAGAGGATAAAGCAGAGGAGGAGGGACCATCTTCACCTTTTCGTGATCACAGAGCATCCTCAGATATTCAGTTCATATCTGATCACGAGACTGGTCCTTCAGAGTCTGTGAGGAGGCATCTTCAGTTCCACAGTCAGAGAGCAGGGCACATCCTTCAGAGTTCAGACTAGCAGATGATCAGATTGAGATGATGTCCCAGCGTGTTGCCTCCATTCTATCTCAGCAGTTTGTCACTTCAGTCTTTGCTCAGAGATCGACATCCCAGGATGACTCAGACCAGACTCTGATCCCTCGCATTTCTACTATTTTTCAAATGCTTACTGATCAGTCGGTACGCATTGAACAGCTTGAGGGATGTATTTTGAGATTGACAGGCAGAGTATTAGACTTGCAGGGGCAAATATTAGCTTTAGCCCATCTCCAGGTGCATGAGGATATCACAGAGGTCTCGACCTATCTGCAGAGGCGGCTAGACTTCGAGGAGTTTTAGAAAATGGCTTTGACTTCTTGAGGAGAGAGATCAGGGGCTCCGTGAGAATGCTTCTACTCAGATCAGTGTCATGATGCAGTCTGTATCGAGAGCCTTGGATCTTTTGGACACCATCAGACTTTTCCTTATTGCACAGTCCGTAGCTTCTCAGGCTCTAGGATCCTCTCACCCCTCTACTCGTGCTGATACCTCTATCCGTGGCCGAAGCAGACGTGGTCGAGATCGTGCTCGTGGACTTGATCCTACATCTCCTCACTCTATCTTTGATTCTTCAGATTCTGATCCCTCTAGCCATGACATCTATTAGATCTAGATTAGTTTGTCTCCTATGTCTAGGATCTATCTTATGGGCCTTGTATTTGTTGGCTAATTAACTTTTGGATAGTTTCTATCCATGACTTTTATATTTTGAGTTGATTCATGTGTATTGGGACACCTTTTGTATTCAGTCACTTTTGAACGCACGCGCGCGCAAGCGAAATACTATAAATATGATCAAATTGAATTATTTTAATTATGAGATATGAAAAATAACTCATATTAGTGCTGAGAAATACTATGAATTGCAATATCTTCTAGATGAACAAATTGATATATCCTTTATGTTTGCTATGTTGAGGAGTAGAGAAATAAGAAATCAAAGAAGGAGGCTAAAGAAGTAAAATATGGTATCAAAAAGGGGGAGTAAAGAAAATATATCCTTTTTATCATCTTTCTTTTCTTTTCTCTATCTTTAAAATCCCTTAAGATCTTAATTGATGCTATCAAAAAGGGGAAGTAAAGAAAATTTGTCTTTTCAAGATCTCTTAAAAGGAGTAGAGAATCTTAATTGATACTGTCAAAAAAGAAGAGTAGAGAATCAAAATCGAATTTGAGCAATAAGCAATAAAGAAATGAGCAATAAGCAATAAAAAAATTAGTAATAAGCAAAATTGTTAAGCAAATGTGTCAAAGAACCAAAATCGTCAACTCCTATTTTATCTAATTTTCAAAGCAAATGAACTTATAAGCAAATTTTAAATTGATCTTCAAACTGCTTATGATGCATTTCATTCAAATACTTGACTATGATGTTGAAGTGATGCATCTTCATAAATTTGAAATTCATGTTCAATGCTTTATATATGCTTTTGCTCAAGTATTTTGTCATCATCAAAAAGGGGGAGATTATTTCTCTTTGAATTGATTTTGATGATTACAAAGCATTTGAGGGGGTTACTAATGATTTTGACTTGAAAAAAGATTTATTGTATTTCAGGAGCAAAATCGTAATTTTATCAAGTTCTGATTCGAAAGCCTCAAGAGCAAGAACACAAGATTTGTAATCTATTGGAGGTAATTTTAATATTTTTGAATATGTATTTTGAAAGAAAATCATGTTTATATATTTGAGTCGACCCCATGAGTCGACTTATGGCAAAAGGGGCTGAACAGCACGCTGAATTCTTTGGCTGGCACACTCTGTGAGTCGACCCCTGAGCATAAGTCGACCCTATGAGTCGACCTCCGCTGCTGTGTAGGCCAAAATTACAAAACAGTCATTTTCTGTTCTGTGCCACAGAAGTCGACCCCATGAGTCGACTCATGAGCATGAATCGACCCTATGAGTCGACCCCTGTGACGAAAAAATTCCGCAACGGCTAGTTTTCAGCTCGTTTTGGCTGTATTTAATACCCATTTAATATGCTCTAACGGCTCTATTTCAGCCCAGATTACTCTCCACCATCATTTGAAGTTATAAAAGGCACTTAAAGGAGGGAATCAATAAGGTTTTTGAAAAGGTTCTTCAAGCATTCATTTTCAACCCCAAGCAAGAGCCCTCTTGAAGTTAAAGAAGCTTTTATTTCAAGTTCACCAACCCCTCAAGAGCTCATTCAAGTCTTCAACCATCTTGAGAGAAATCAGAAAAACTTGCTTCTCTTTGTGTAAAGTATATTTAAAGTTTTATTCGCTCATTAAAGGAGCTACATCTGTATTTTCATGTGATTAACTGTTATACTCTATTTTTGAGTTGAATTTTTGTTTTGGAAGGGTTCCAAAACGTAGAAAGGTTGATTCGAACCTTGAATCGGATTGTATTGGGTTGGTTTGTATCCGAGAAACAAGTGTTCTAGCTTGGAATAGCTAGAGTCAGAGATTCTGACGTTATATTCGGGTTGAATACGGTTTAGTGGATTTGAATTTCCAAGTAGGAGTTTGGAGAGTGGACGTAGGTGCAAGATTGGCACCGAACCACTATAAACCTTTTTGTTTGTGTTGTGCTTACTTGCTCTCCTTTTAAATTTTCTTATCTTCTTGCATTCTTGCATCCAACTTCTACACCTTGCATAAATTTTACTCTCCATATTTATCCTGCTCATTGTTAAATAATCCTCATAGTTGTAAATTAATTTTTAAATTAAAAAAAAAATCTAATTCACCCCTCCCTCCTCTTGGGTTGCATAGCTGGGCAACATCTTCACAGTAGGAGTTCTTAGTAGATATCTGTCAAACCCAGGGTTCTAATATTGGATTGCTGCAAAGAGAGTGATGAGATACTTATGGAAAACTAAGGACTACATGCTTACGTATAAAAGATTTGATAACCTAAATTTGGTGGGCTATTCAAATTCAGATCTTGCTGAATGCCTTGATGATTTTAAATCTTCACGATATATTTTTATGTTAGCTGGAGATGCTGTATCCTGGAGTGTTAAACATACCTTGACTACTTCTTTCACTATGCAAGCTAAATTTATTACCTGCTAGGGGACTGCTACTTATGCTATTTGGCTGAGAAATCTTATTTCAGTGCTTCAGATTATTCATTCTACCACCAGACCATTGACAATCTATTGTGATAATAAAGCTGCTATGTTCTTTACAATGAATAATAAATCTTCCAGCGAATTTAAATATTTGGAGCTGAAGTACTTGACAATAAGAGACTTTGTGAAGAAAAAGAATATAACTATTGAGCACATAGATACAAAATCCATGTTAGCTGATCCTCTAAACATTTTGAGGCCCATATGCTTTTTCTTTTTATAGGATTCCCATTAGCCCACTCCAAAGCTACTTTAGACATTTATAAATACAGGCCTAACCCAACTTATAATTTTACTAATTGTATTAATCTAACATATAAATCCTATAAAATTTTCAGTCCAATCATCTAAATAGACCCTCGACAAAAATATTGATCCATGCTGACATATATTCCACCTGACTCGCATCCAACCTGATATGGCCCGACTTGATTCCCACCTCTAGCACCTCTCACATGTGCATAAACAACCTCCTGAGATGATCGAATCTCCATGACAACTTGGTGATGCATAACAATCAAATAGATACTAGGGTAAAGCAACTCATGCGATGTGGTCGAGGCACAAAACTGAGTTGACTATTACATATAATGGGATGCAGAGATGACTGTTATCATCCGGTACTAACCCGAAAAATTGGTCAGGAGTGCTCTAGCAAAGACTTGGTACTTTCTGCTTATAAAAGCTGTGAAGTATGAGACTTTTTTGGGCTAGGAAAACAGATTGGATGCACTTTCTCGGCTGTAGTCTCTCGTATTTACACCCGCTGCATCTCTGTCAATTGAGCGCAGGAGCTCAGACAAGAACATGGTAGTCCAAACCACGTCTGTGCTCGCATAGGTGGATTTATTTGCCCACCAATCAGCCTCAGATAAATTAAAAATCTATTTTTTTCAAAAATATTTGGTTGGAAAGAATAAGAGTCTGAAATCGAAATCGAAATAAATGACTTCCATTCTAACCATTTAGGTGGAAGGAGTCTCATTCTGATTCCGATTTCAAAGTGGAATGAAAATGACTCAATTTATATAGAACTCAATCTCTACTCTTTTTTATGGATTCAAATTTCTATTCCAATTTCGATTCCGATCACCCACCAAACGCTTCAGAGGATTTGGCTATTTCAATTTTGATTTCAAGCCATTTCGATTTCGATTTCCATTCTGATTTCGATTACGAACCAAACATCCCCTTGCTTCAGTAAGCATATAAAAAAAATCATCCAATATATGAAAATTCTCACAGGAGAAGATAATGAATTTGTTAATTTAGTCTGATTTGTGTATTAAGCTATAGGAGGCATTTGATTGGAAAGAATGAGGATCTGAAATTGAAATTGAAATGAGTAACTTCCATTCCAACTGTTTGGTTGAGAGAAGTTCCATTCTGATTTCGATTCTAGGATGGAATAGAAATGACTCAATTTATATAGAACTCAATCTCTACTCTCCTCTATAGATTCAAATTTTCATTTCAATTTCGATTCCGTTTCTGATTCCGATCACGAACCAAATGCTTTAAAAGATTTGACCATTCCGATTCCAAGCCATTTCGATTCTCATTCTCATTCCGATTTCGATTACAAATCAAATACCCCCATAATATTAACCGACAAACTAAACTACTCCTAGGGACAGTTTGTCCATACTCCCTGACCATTAATTTCATTCAATGGTCCAAGAAATAGAATGTTGAGTCAGATGTGTGATGAAACTAGGGAGAATGAGTGGTGACTGAATACATTAGAGAAGCTATAGGAGTTGCATCTATTTGATGACAAAGGATGGAGAATTAGTTAAGATGGTATGGGCATACAGAATTAAAATTTAAGCATGATTACCAGATGCCTTCATATTATTTTTCTATTCTACTTAGCACAATTATAAAAAAAAACTGGATAACCCACTGAACAAAATAAAATAAAGACATGTCTTAACTAATAACTTTAAAATTTGAACAGACCGATTCTGCTAGGATCATGCCATATTCCGAAAAAACATTAGCCCATTATTTGGTCCTTGGTTTTGTCAAAGCCACAAAGGGAGGATTTATGGGCTTTCTTTTACTTTTGCTTGACAAACCTAAGTAAGAATCCACTGCACTTTTCTGTCCTTTTTGTATGGGCTGTTACAATGTTTATCAGCTTTCTTTCTCTCTCCTAAGTGTCTAATGATAACGAAAGGGTGATTCTCAACTGACTCTCAATTTCTGTGTAAAACCTAACCATCTAACGAACTGAGATCTGCTCATTCCGAGGTGCTTGACTCCATCGACGATATGGACGGTGCTCTTTCTACTCTGTTACACAGCTTGATGTACAGTTCCCTTTGATCTTTCTGGCATTTTTGAGACTTCATTCACTTGTTGGCAAGACAACAACAAGATGTAATGTGATTAGTGAGTGCCAGCACAAGAATTCCTATCAATATAGAATTGTAGAGAACCAGACAATGAAGGATTATTACTTGGAAATCTATATTGATAAAAAACTGTTAAATCTGTTGTGTGTGAGAAATTTACCTGGACAACAAGGACCAACCTCTATAGCAATGATAACTGGTGCATGGACACTTTTTGATCAAATGGCTTTGTGATGGAATTCCTTGACATACTAGAGGATTCACTCCTGTAAATGCAAAGATCATGTTACAAATCAAGAAGCAAAAAATGTGACAAGATGCAAAAAGCTAGTGCAATAACAACTAATACAAAAATGATACAAAAGATGACTGTTAACGTACAGCTAGCTGAGCTAAAGTAATTCCAAACCTGCATAAATTCATGAAAAAAAAAATCATAAAGTGGAAGTTTTCCTAATATCACAGTTAGCCCACTAACATCTATTCATTTAACAGGTATCACATATAAAATTACTAAGGCATCTATGTAACATAATTGGGGAAAAAAAATCATATTGTTAAGTCTCCTGATGTTCAGCGCAAGCTAAACTATCCCAACAATGGCAAGGTTTGACACAATATCTTTTGTCTCCTGGGTTGCACATGAATATGGGTGAAGGAAGGAACAAGAGACAATTGAAGAACAATTAAATTTCTCTTTTTCATAGTTCAAAGTGATATAGGGATTGGAAACGCTCTCAAAGAAAAGTCTGACAAATCACTCTTAAGTCAGGCAATATCTAGAGAAAAAGTTTCACGAAAAACCAAATTAATGGAAACAATAAAAGATGAGAAGAGCAACAAGGAGGAGATATCTTTAGAATAAAACACAGAAAGCATTATCATCTTAAAATCTACCAATGGCAAAAGCCTGTCAACTTGTTGACTGTATCAAGGTTGTGCCATTTTGAAGCCTTTATTTTACAGGTTGCTCACAGAATATGCATTCACCTTCTGTTAGAGACTCCCAGGAGTGCTAAAACTGCAAACAAAGGTTGAGTTCGATGCAAGAAAAAGGAAAGTAATAAATCAGAATGAAGAAGGGGAAAAAAGACAACCATACATACCCAAAGACTAGGCAAAAAGTTTCCGTTCTTGGACTAGAAAGGAGTCTAGTTCCTTTACCACCTGAATTTGCTCTGGAGAAAGTGAAAAGCGCGAATGTGGCATAAATAGATACTCTCCTTGTATGTTTATAGTGTTGAAGAAGCTATCCAATTTTAAAGGCTTACATAGATGAACATTGCCTTTATTCATTGATCAGAATCGACCTATGTTCACATACTTACCTTTCACCATAAGGCAGCATAAAATGTCACAGTGACTAACTTCAGCACTACTGTCTTAACAAGCATCACTTAATGTTCCACTTAGCTGCCATTCCAATTACTCCTCTAATGATTATCCTGATTGCCAGTGAAGTACTTTACAACACTCACGCATTATATTCAACAAAGCATCATGTGAAAGAAAGGATGTAATCATAATGTAAAAAAGCACAACCAGCACAACCCATGACCTTGTTTCCAATTGCATTTTGTTTATTGATGTTACAAGATCAGTGTGTGAGTTACACAAAACCCAAAAGAATAGCTAATCATTTGGAACCTATGCAGCTGATTTTTACTTCAAAAAGTTGGTAATTTACCCGAGCCACAGACTTCTTAGAGTAATAACAAAAACCTCTCCGATCACTCACCTGAGAACACGTTGATGTTACAGCAGAATTCAGCTGCCACCAATCTAATTATCATACAATAGGCCTTTTGTAGTTTCTCGAAGATATGCATCCATATCATATCCAGCAAGATGCATTCTCCATGCGAGCACTTGTGCTGCCTCCCTTTTGTTATGCATGCAAAGTTTCTTAATTAAACGATTGCCCACAGGTCGCATAAAAAGGAAACCTTTTCTCAACGCATAAAGCATAACATCCAATGCAGCAGCTAGCTTCCCTTTACGGCACAGGCAATTTATGAGAAGTACACAACTGGGTGGAGTGGCATCAATGTCGAACTCTATGAGGATGTTAAATATCTTAAGAGCATCATCAACTTTTCCCACCTGGCAAAACCCAATGAGCCAGATGGTGTATGGGAATGAATTAACAGATCCATGCTTCTGATCCATCTCAAATAATCCTCTAACTGCTTCTTCCAGGTAACCTTGCTCAAAATGTTTGCGCACCACTGCAATGGTCTTGGCTTCCTCAGGAATCCGGTGCTTTTGTGAGAGGTGGTTCAGCCATAGGCTCACTGCTTGTGAGGTTCTCTTCTTCCTGCACAATGTTCTCATAAGAGTACTGTAAATTGATGAGCTAGGGGTGCATCCGCTCCGCAACATATGTTGGAAAACCATTGAGGCATCCTCTTCTCTATGGACCTTTACGAGCCCATCAATAAGTGTCCCATATGTGACTGCATCAGGGGAGAGCCCCTTGAAATAAATCTCTTTAAAGAGCTTCAGTGCCCCGTCAGTGTTGCCCACCTTACACAAGCCATTGATCAGTATGTTATATGTAATGACATCAGGTACAACTCCACTGTCAATGATGTCTCGGAGAAGCTTATACGCTTTAAGTACAAGCCCAGACTGGCACAACTCTTCCACCAATCTATGAAGACTGTTACTATCGCGAACCTGATGGGCACCTTGCGAGAGTCTAAGGAACAGAGAAGGATTCCTTCCCATTTCCATCTTATAGAAAAGAATGTGAGCTTCTTCCAGCCTCCCAGCCTTGCAAAGCCCGTTGATGAGAGCATTTAACGTCATAACAGTTGGTACACACCCAAGCTTCCCCATCTCATCAAAGATTTGCTGTGCCTCATGAACAAGCCCTTCCTTGCATAATCCACAGATCATGATAGTGTAGGTGGCAGAGTCAGGAAAGCGGTCATGCTGTGAAATCTCCAACCTCAGAGAACGAGCTCTGTCCAAAAGGCCAGCATCACAAAGACCCTTGATCAGAGTGTTATAACAGTAGGTGTCGGGAACTAAACCTCTTTCGGTCATCTGAGTCAAGAAAGAGAAAGCGTCTTCAATCCTACCAGCTTCCACATAACCCTTAATCAATATAGTGTACAGGATACAATCCGGAACAACATTATTTTCCAACATTTCCTGGTAATACAGGCATGCCTCTTTAAATCTCCCAGCCCTGAACAACCCGTCAATCAAGCAGCTATAACCACCCAATCCAAGAACGAATCCATCCTCCCTGAATGATTTCAAATGCTCGAAAGCTCCGTCAATTCTCCCCAACTTGCAAAATCCACTCAACAATGCATTGTAGGTAACCGAGTCCGGCTTGTAGTTCTTCTGTTTCATGGAATCCAATAGCCTGCTCGCATCATTTAACCTATCGGCCTTGCAAAGCGACGAGAGGAACACCGTGTAGATCATGGTATTCGGTGAGATACCTCTCTGGAGCATTTCGTCGAACAACGCCAAGGCGTCCTGGGTCTTCCCCGCTTTGCACAGCCCGTCCATCAAGATATTATAGGTCGATCGATTCGAGCGGCAATCTGACTTCAGCATCTGATTATAGACCGCCATGGCGAGCAAGATGACATCTTTATCGACGAAAATCTGGAGAACGGTGTTGTACGTGAAGGTATTGGGCCGGCAATTGAACTCCACCATCCGGCCGAAGGACTCCACGGCCTTCTCGGCCATGCTGGAGGCCGAATAGGCCGAGATGAGCACCGTGAATGCCGCGGGCGGGATGAGCTCGCCACAGTCCCTTATCTCCACGAGGGACTGCCAGGCCGACTCGAACCCCTCCTCGCCATCCCGGAGCAGGGAGATCATCCGGTTGTGGCCGACCCAGCTGCGGAGGTGGCGGCGCCTCGAGGCCCAGACGAAGAAGCGGAAGGCGGAGCGAACGGCAGGGGTCTCGTCGAGGACGGCGGCGACGACGTGGGATGTGAGGAGGGGGGCGATGCACTCGAGGGGGGGCTCGATGGTGGGGACGGTGTGGAGGATGGCGTGGACCTGCTCGGAGAGGGAGAGCTCGTGGGAGAGGGAGGGAATGGTGGAGAGGAGACGAGCCTCCGATCTCCGGAGAAGAGATGGGGCTTTGGCTGCTCTTGCCCATCTCATACGGTCATGGAAAGAGAGAAAAGTGGAATTCGAAAAGCAAGAGGAGGCCGGGAGAAGAGGAGGAGAGAGATATGAGGAATAGCGGGCGTTTGGACTTTGGAAACAATAATAGCGGCGGGAGAGAATTCCTACCGCATCTAATGGCTTCACCTCTTCGGTGCTCCTCGCACGGTCTCCGCCGCCCTTCTCCAGCGGCGGCTACGGAAAACTTTTCAAGTGCAAAGCCTCACTTCTATTGGACCGGGACGTAGTTCGACCTAGTTCTACAGCTTAGCTCAATCCAACAGAAAATGGATTTTCTAGTGCTGGGTTTTGGACCGCTCTGCGTTCAGGTGGCCGGTTTTTGGGGCTTCCAAAATTTCTCGCTTAATTAGAGTTTTCAGTGGACCTGAAGTAGGTTTGCATGTATCTTCGTGTTTGCTCACAATATCCAAATATAGAATGACAAGAGAAAAAGAATTATATAATTATGTTATTAATAAAATTAATAAAAAATTGTGCTAGGGAAAAAGAGCAAGAAAAAACTATATCATGGAGTAACTGCCTCCTATAGTATGTCCCAGTTGTAAGTTCAACAATGTAGTCGGAGGCAGGTTCCGAGGGCTGACTGGATGGTCATCGAAGAAGATTCTACCACAATGATGAGCTGGATGCAGAGTCGGGGTGGTGGAGCGGCTCAACACCGTCTCATCCATGACGTTTGGAGACTTCCAGGAGGGTGCAACACTATTGACACCAGATATATTTACTAGGATGCAAACAGCACTGTCAATTGGACAGCTAGTTATATTACCTCGCACTTGGGAGGGAGTCTATGGACTGTTACTTTTGTTTTGCCTACGTCATTTTGGGACGTTCTTTTTTCTAACCTTTTAGGTCGTCTGGTATTGTATGGGTCTTCCAACTTGTCAAAATAAAAAAGAATATTGCTTGAGAACCTCAATGCATGTTAAGCCCAAATTTGCCAAGTTACTAGCTACAAAATTAGCTTCTCTTAATGCATGTATCATTCTATAACTATCAATTAGTCTCATATGTTGTCTTTAATCTTCAATCGCTGCACCATATGAGTGAACATCTACATGAGGACCGTCCAAACAATCTTCAACAACACGAGAGTCGGTTTCTATCATGACTCGCTGATGGCCCTTAAAAATAGCCAAATTTAGCCTTCCATGAGTATCCACATTTTGATAGCGTTTAATGATCTAAATGAGATTATCACGATGATTTAAGATCATCGGTGATCCGAATCTTGTAGTGATTTGATCATCAATGATCTAAGATCACGACGTTTGTTAGGCCATGATTTAGTAATTAAAGATCGTTGAGTATTCACGAGTAACCTGTTTGGTATTTTATAAAAATCCAAGATCACTGATTATATAATACCAAAATTATCTATTGTTAGGATTTGACGCCTCGAGATTCAGCCCATATTGAGCCCACAGCGAGGTTCGCGGCGAAAAATGGAATCCAACGAGACCAAGATCACCTGAAACGGAGCTCGGATGGAGGAGATACGAGCTTCTGAAGTCGGTACGAGATTCGAGGTGGCAGAGGACACCGGCGACCGGCGGCGGGCGGCAGCTGCGCGGCCGCAGGCGGCCACGCGGGCGGGCGGCCCAGTCGGGCGTGCGGCCCAGGAGGGCGCGCGGCCCAGGCTCGCGCACAGGCGCCGCCCAGGCCCGCGCGCACGGCCGGCCCAGGCGGCCTGCTGGCCCCTTTGCCCCGATCCACCGTGGACTGGGCGGTCCACGGCTGGGCCTGTGGACCGCGTGGGTATTTCTCACGCATTTCTCGCAGTCCACGACACTATTCTGTGGACCGGAGCGCGATCGGAGGGCCCAGGTGGCTCCCGATCTTGATCCGACTGTCTGGAACGTGATTTGGGTTGATTAAGGAGTCCTAATCATGATCTAAGTGGTGATTAAGGTCTATAAAAAGTCCTGTGATGAACAGAGAGGTAGTGGTTGGTTTTCTTGTGCCGTACGAACTCGAGAAGAGAGAGAGAGGCGAGAGCGCTGAGAGAGGAGCAGGAGGCTCCTGGACAGCGGTCGCCAGGCACTTCAGGGGTTCAGGGGGTCTTCCAAGAGAGAGAGAGCTTTTGTGAGGGGAACTTCAGGTGAGAGAGAATTGGGTGTACAAGGGTTGAGGGTGAGGTCTCCTCTTGTAAAAATTTTTTTTTCATAGTGAAGTTTGCATGCCCCGTGGAGGTGACCCCTTTTGTGGCTGATCCACGTATTTTGATTGTTTTTCTTTTGTTTTGTTTCTTCTTTCTTCCTGCTGCATCGCGTGGTACTGAAAAGATCTTGAGAGGTGGTGTCCTGGCCAGACATCCATCCAACAAGTGGTATCAGAGCAAGGCGGTTCAAGGACGCAGATTGCAGCGGTGGTGAGCAAGACTGAAGATGGAGAAGACAGGAACAATCAAGATGGAGATCAACAAGTTTGATAGTAAGAGCAATTTCTCCTTGTGGCAGGCAAGGGTGAAGGACGTGCTCATCCAACAGGGGTTGATCGATGCTCTCTTGTGCGATGAGAAGCCGACCACCATAGAGGTGCGGGATTGAAAACGGCTACAGATGCAGGCGGTGAGTACCATCCGCATGTACCTGGCGGATGAGGTGGTGATCCATGTGCTGAGCGAGACTTCCCCGACGGTGCTGTGGTCGAAGCTCGTGGAGTTGTACATGGCGAAGTCTCTCACCAATACTCTTTTCCTCTGGAGGCAGTTTTACCAACTACGGATGACTGAGGGATAGAGCGTGTAGGAGCATCTCAGACACTTTCAGAAGATCCTCACCGACCTTCTCAGCGTTGGCGAGAATGTTGAGGAGAAGACCAGGACGCTGGTTTTGCTGGCGTCGCTTCCCTCTTCGTACGAGTCCTTGGTGATTGCTCTTCTAGTGGGGAAGAGCACCATCAAGATGGATGAGGTCACCGCAGCGATACTCCAGAACGAGGTTCTCAGGAGGAAGAACCCAGCTTCGAGCTCAGGTGGCGGTAGCTCAGCTTTGGTGGCTTCTGAAGGAGCAGGAGGCGGTAGACGGAGCAACAGGAGATCGCAACGAGGGTGGTTCAAGTCCAGGAGGGATTTGAGCAAAAACAAGTGTTACCGGTGTGAGGAGTTAGGGCATCTAGCCAGAGATTGCCTCAACTTAAAAATCGGACGGTGGCTGCTATAGCGACGGCCGGCAGCGATTCAGATGAAGATGTCTTGGAGATATCTGATGAGGTATCTACTTCTTCCCAGCAGTGGATATTAGATTCTGCATGCCCCTATCATGTATGTTGCAGAGAGGAGCAGCTTGACTCCCTGGAGAACAGTGAGGGCACTGTATATCTGCCAGATGGATCGAGCTGTGCGATCAGAGGCATTGGGACGGTCAGCTGGAGGACACATAACGGTACAGTGAGGAGATTGGGGGAGATCCGATACATACCCGATTTCAGCGGAATCTTATCTTACTTAGCAGACTGGATTCGAGAGGCTACAGGATGGTAGCTGGTGGGGGAATCCTGAGGGTGCTACGCGATAATAGGATTATGCTGGAGGAGAAGAAGGGGAGCAGAGGACATTATTACTTGGTGGGGAGCCCAGTGCGAGGTGGAGCTTCGAGAGTCAGGTGGGGCCCAGAGCGAGGTGGAGCTCCAGGAGGTGGATCGGGCACGAGACAGAAGACTCGGGAGGAGAGAGGCGACGTCGCAGGGTGAGATTCCTATTGCCGTAGGATGATGCCCCGAGTAGGTCTCAGGTCAGGAGGAGCACAGCATACGACGGAGATAGGATCGAGCAGCCTGGCTCGACTCCCATGTTTGCCCATCCATGATCAGCAGGCAATTATCCCAGGGCATGGGGGCGAGGAGATCCAAAAGCTCTCAGAGTTTGGAGGAGGCCGAATATCGAGTCAAGATGGAGATTGTTAGGATTTGACGCCTCAAGATTCAGCCCACATTGAGTCCACAGCGAGGTTTGCGGCGAAAAATGGAGTCCAACGAGACCAAGATCACCTGAAATGGAGCTCGGATGGAGGAGATACGAGCTTTTGAAGTCTGCACGAGATTCGAGGTGGCGGAGGACCACCGGCGACCGACGGCGGGTGGCAGCGGCGCGCGGGACGTGCGACCCAGGCCCGTGCGGGTTGCGCGACCCATGCGGGTGGACGGCTCAACCGGGTGCGCGGCCCAGGCGCGCGCTGGCGCGGCTCAGGCCTGCGCGCGCGGCCGGCCCAGGCCCAGGCGGCCTGCTGGCCCCTTTGCCCCGGTCCACCGTGGACCGAGCGGTCCACCGTGGACCGAGCGGTCCACCGTGGACCGAGCGGTCCACCGTGGACCGAGCGGTCCACGGCTGGGCCTACCGCATGGGCATTTCCCACTCATTTCTCACGGTCCACGGCACTATTCCGTGGATCGGAGCGCGATCAGAGGGCCCAGGTGCCTCCCGATCTTGATCCGACAGTCTGGGACGTGATTTGGGTTGATTAAGGAGTCCTAATCATGATCTAAGTGGTGATTAAGGTCTATAAAAAGCCTGTGACGAACAGAGAGGTAGTGGTTGGTTTTCTCGCACCGTACGAACCCGAGAAGAGAGAAAGAGGCGAGAGCGCTGAGAGAGAAAGAGCAGGAGGCTCCTAGACAGCGGTCGCCAGGCACTTCAGGGGTTCAGGGGGTCTTCTAAGGGAGGGAGAGCTTTTGTGAGGGGAACTTCAGGTGAGAGAGAATTGGGTGTACAAGGGTTGAGGATGAGGTCTCCTCTTGTAAATTTTTTTTTTCATAGTGAAGTTTGCATGCCCCGTGGAGGCGAGCCCTTTTGTGGCTGATCCACGTATTTTAATTGTTTTTCTTTTCTTTTATTTTTTCTTTCTTCCTGCTGCATCGCGTGGTACTTAAAAGATCTTGGGAAGTGGTGTCCTGGCCAGACATCCACCCAACATCTATAATATATTCCATAAAAATATATTTATTAATCATATATAATATATTATAAATAAAATATTAATATATTTATTAATATCTTAATAATTAATATATTCTATAAAAAGATATTTATTAATCTGATAAATTATTAATCCTATAAAAATATACTAATTGTTATTATAGAATTAGTATTTTTATTTAAATTTATAATATATTATTTATTAATATGAATATTTATTTTGATTAGAACAATAAGATGAATCGAAATAAAATATTAAATATTTTGTTATATAAATATAAAGTATAATAAGATATTTTTACTCTAATTTAAAATTATCGTTGAATTATAATATGATAATAATATAATTAATAATATATTATCATGTAATGTATATCATAAATATAATATATAATGTAACATAATATTATATATACGATATTGATATAATATTTAATGATATATTGATAGACCAATTTTTTATTAGACTGATGGATATTTTTGTTCTTATATTTCAGTCCAAGATCACTGCCTAGGGGTGATTTTGAATTTTCGACCTCAACAATGGATATTCCATCATTGGTTTGGGAGATGATTTGAAGAATGGGAGTGATTTGAAATCACTATCATATAAGATTATCATGGTGCAACCAAATATCGTGATCTTATCATCTCCATTCATATCATCCTTGATTTAAGATGGATCACCCCATACCAAATATCCCTTTCATAACTAAAATCAAGCACCCATCATCTATCGGCCATCATCACCCTGAAAACAACCACCAGCATGGTAAATTCCAGATTTCCTTTACTATAAATGTCGGTATTAAATTTTAACCACACAGTTAGTGACCACGTTACCCACCGATGGCTGGTATAGCTATGGAAAAGCAGCATCCAGATCTTTTCTATATTTGGATATTTTCTTGATTATTTTTAGAGGGCATTTGGTCTAATGTGATTATTTCAAAATCAAGGATGATATAGATGGACATGATAAGATTATCCTCTTTAGTTACCAGATTATTCTACATAGTACTGACTGCTTCTCAAATTACTGCCAATTTAATGATGGGATATCCATTCTTGAGGTCGAAAATTCAAGATAATCCTATGACGGTAATCTAAACTAAAATTTGAGGACAAAAGTAACTGTCGATATAACAAAAAAAATTAATATATCAAGATACCATTAGTATATTATATTCATATTATATTATATTGATATTATATATATTACATATTATAATATATTATTAATCATATTATTGTCATATTATTATTCAACGATAGTTTTAAATTATAGTAAAAATATAAAATACTTATGGAACTAATAAATGTATAGAACTAATAAATAGATTTTTATGGAATATACTAGTAATTAATATAATAATAGATATATTATTTTTTATTATAATATATTTTATATGATTAATAAATATATTGTCAACCACTTCAATGTTTTTGCACATCAAAGAGCTACTAGAAATTTCTACCAAAAAAAAAAAAAGAGCTGCTAGAAATGTCATGAACCAGTTAGCATGACTAGGTGATTTTGGTTTTTGAAGTAGATTTAATTTCAACCAATCAGTAAGTGGTAACGTGAAGAAAACATCATATTCTGCTATAGGGAAGGAGTAGCACCATATCACAGACGATTTTGAGCTGTCTTTAGTGTTGCGAAGAATAGATTCAGGATTACGAGTAACATCTTGAACACGCAGGGCTATCTGCTAAATTTCTCTTGAACCGCAACTCGGTTGTGTAGCCTATCATGGCAACACCTCCACTTAAAGTTCGTTTCTGAAAACAAGTTGCTTGGCTCTTCTTCTAAGAAAAAAAATTCTCAGCAATTTTGTGATGAAATCGAGTAAAAGGTCACTCAATCTAGAGCTTAAATAGCCAAAGTGCTGTGCTGGTTTAGCTAAACTTAGATTAGCGTATTTCAAGCCAAGTCTCAGATGGCCTGCTCTGGACTAGGGCTATTGTATGCTGTATTGCTAACTAGTCCAATCCAACCAGGTCTGAGTCTCAAAAAAGCAACAAATTAGACACTCCAACAAGCTCTGCTTGTCTTTACCAAAAAGAAAAAAAACAACGACTGACTAAAACACGACAATTTTATAAAAATGATTCCATGTAAACAATATTATTAAATTTGTGCCAGAAGACTTCAAGTGTTTCTCTCTAGCTGGACCTGCTTTAAGTTGGTTGGGTACGCCAGACTTGTTGGATCATCGTTGACTTGCTTGGGTGTCATTTCCATCCTATACTCAAAAATTTCTATGATAAATGAAAATACCATCAAGTTGTTTTCAAGCATATTGTATGTTCCTCTTTGCTTTCTTATAATGTGAAATTCAAATGATCCCGAAAGTTTTCTTTTATACATCTTTCAGTTCTTAAAAACCTTATGTTTCAGACATACTCCTATTATTAAACAAGTAGTGGTAGAAGTTAATGACTTGCTGCATGAACTTTTTTCTAAGTAATAAACAAGAATGTGACGCGATGAGATGGGCAAGATGGATTGGTGCATGAAGGCGATCCAGGCTGTTGGTTGTCAATCTGTTATAATAGGTATCCAACCGGTTGACACACGAGAACTCAGGCAAAAGACTGAAACAAAGAGTGTGAAAATAGTAGTGTAATTCCTCTTCGTTTATATCCTTCTCTTAATCAATCAATTAATTTGTCTAACTCATTTGTTTATGACACAAAAGATTCATTTGATTCACACAAAAAAATTTCTTTCCATAGAAGCTGATTTACGAGAATATGATGTCTAAAAAAATAATTTTAGCACGTTTGGTTAACTATATAAAAATAATTTATTTTAAAATAACTTATATTTCATTGAGTATTCATTTTTTTTGAAAAACTATATAAATACTAGCCTTTAAGACAATAAAAAATCTTATCTAATTCTACATATTACTATTATTTGTAAATAAAAAATTATGATGGTTAAGAATATTTTTGACCATGGATCATAATAGAAGAGGATTTAAGGCATTATAATAGAGAGTGTTTATTTCAGCTACAGATCTTTTTATGACTTAAAAGATATTTTTGAAAAAATATTAGTCTCCAATTCCTATCTTATAGAAAAGCCAAAAATCCATATCCTATGTAAACCTTTCTTTTCCGTGAAACATAAAAATTATATTTCTATAAAAAAAAAAAATCAATCTCTCCCCTTTGACAATTTCAACCAAATAAGGATGATTTTTTTCCGCTTTTCATTGACCAGACTTTGCCCCTCTTTACTTCCCCCGAGCCAAAGGATTCCTTGATCTTTTGCGTCCAAGATAAACCATCGTGGACATGCATCCAACGCAAGATAGACATGTTACTCGAGGCCAACGTCTACAAAATTTTTGAAGGTAGGTACACAAATAATTGGATGGAAAAGGCGACAACTTTGCAGAAAATTGAACTCCCAACATCATCTGTGTAGAAGACATAACAAGTTCATTTACCATGATCCCCTTTTAAGTTCTTCCAATTTTTCTTTTTCTCCCCGCTTTTTGAAGTTGTATTCTTGGAGGATTCAGCTTTTAGAGCTGGAATACCGTACTCTGATAATTAGATGTGGTGAAACAAAACATGTCAGCTGATGCAACAAGAGAGGAGTCAGAAGGTACAGAGGGCCACCCCCCTATGCAGCCTGCAGGCCGTAATACACCAGCCAATAATTGTTTGACAGGTCGGCTTCTCAATCTGTATCCTATTTAAGAAGAGACGACTAGGCCGATCCTACTAGAATACGACTTGCTGAGGGATCCGAAACACATCAACAAAACACAACAATCAGGTAATGTGTGTAACAAATGGGCAACACGCTCACCTTCTCAAATGGGGTACAAGTTCATGGGAACAATTGCACATTTGAAACACCTCTTTATGTCTAGTGCTTCCAATTTCATCCATGAAACTTTGAAGGTTCATAGTTAGTAAACAAGAAGATGATAAAATGAACAAGTTAAAAATGTCGACGATAATGAGAATATCATGGCCTGCATGGTGAACTGGTTTTTAACTTTTGAAAACTTGACCTCAGAGTCTGAGAAAATGCTATCATCATTGCCGACGGTCTTCTGCTGAAAATAAGCTCTCATGCTTTACAGCATGTGAGCTTGTGAAGCTTTCAGCTGAAATAATCAGATTCAAGGCAATGCAGTGTATGCAAGAAACTTGGATCATGAGATGCCATGAACGTGATGATGAAAAAAGCCAGAATCTGAAAACAAGACCAAAGACCTGAACAAAAGATCAACAAGGGAGCAAGCATCTGGCAGCCAAACTACATTCCCTTTTTTGTTCTTCCTAGAAATGAAACAAAAGAAGAGTTCATCTATCAGTTTCCTTGGTGAGATATCTTTGGAGCCTTGTAGGGCCTTCTTACATATAATAGGAGATTGTAATTTCTAAATTTCCAGTTACTCTAAGGTTTGATAACTGCAATTTTAAACCCAAAATTTGGGAGAGCTTTAGAGGGCAAGGGTATAGATGACGAAAGAGGCTAGGAATCTGTAACAAAATTGAAAGTTCTCAGTTCACCGACTCGTCCATAATGCTTTGAATCACAACATGAACTGATAATTACTTACTCCTTGGTTCTTTAAAATGGTAGATTTACCATGCACATCGGTCATTTAGCAAAATCATGGGTACACTGGTGCAATGTATTAATGAGATTCACAAAGCAACACTGATAAGATCATAAGATAAACATTTTAGGCTGGATATGCATGGAAGTTGTATCACGTGTGCATGCAGCCCATACATGGAGCCTTCAATTTTTATAATTTCCTTTAAAATTTTCAAAAAAAAAAGGTGGTCTTGCTATTTTTGGTCAAAAGAAAATCATTGAAAGACAGAAACCTACTGCAAAGAAAAGTAACGCAAGAAATAGGTAAACAAGATTCTTAGAGCATCCCTTCCATCTTTAACATTTGATGATGTGATTTACAAAGTTTAGAATCATATTCCTTGGATGTAAATTCATTGAATGGCCTTAATCTAGGTAGATAATGTGGTCATATTGAGTAAAAAGATCGCAAAGAACTAGTACAGTAATATCCTTTAACATAACCAACAAGCTTAATTTCAGCTATTATTCCTTTGAATTCTTTTCAAGGCAAAGTCTGTAGCTAAGAGAAGCTTAACCAAAATCTTTCCAACAACATTATACCAAGGTAAGATTTTTGTTCCTCTTCTGTTGTCCATTGACATATATTGACATATTGTAGTCAAAAGATTAAACCAAGTATAACAGTGTCAAAACTAGTGGATCTTTCCACAGAAGGCAAATTTTAACAGTTCTGTATTTGAAACTGACCTCTTGACTTCAAGGATTATTATGGTTGCAGAACTTTTCAATAATTTCAACCATCAGTCTTGCCACAATTAGATCCTGCACTCACTAAGTTGTACACCTTTGACTTTGTTATATGACATATTTTTCTTAAACGATGTACTCCTATTTGCAGAAACATTAGGAATCATGAATCAAGGGGCTTCTTATGCAAGACCCACATGAGCAACTGCATCTATACTTGCATCACTTCTTTTTTTGTTATAACAGAAAAGAAAGAAATTTAAAAGGTAAACTTAATGATATTACCCACTCCTAAGCACAACAATAATGCAAAACCTTGCATCAGATGTTCCATTACTGATATGATATAACAGAGAAACCAAAAACATTCTTCATAAGACACTGATGCACCAAACATGTGATAACCAAAAGTCAATGTTGCTATCATGGCTATATTAGTTGGCATGATTCATATAAGACAAGATGAAATCATAACCTAATGATCCAGACTTTTAAGTCATTATAGAAGACATGAAGCATTTTCCACCATTCTATTACACATATAATCTATGCCTCATATAATGCAATTTCAAATCAACAAGCTGTACCATTTAAGCAGACTTGTGTCTAAAACTAAGAGACTAAAATATTATAAAACCATGTTTATCCTAACATCTGATGATCGAAGAGATTATTATGCCACACTGGTATCACTCAAATACTGAAACTTTACATAGAACAGAGAGATAATGTCAAGAAAGGTTCGAGAACAACCTATTTACAGCACTTAATAGAGAGAAATCTGTGCTGGCAATGTCACCCTTTCATGCAAGGCTTGCATAGCTTATTTGATAAGAATGCACCTGATTGGTGAACCCTCGGCCCCAAGCAACCTGAGAGGTAAGCAATGCAAGGAGTATATCCCAGGCTTGACATTATCTAGTTTTAAGGCTTCCACAAGGATGATTTCCTGAAAAAAGCCAACACAATTGGTCCTGCATTGGTAAAATGGCAT
The DNA here is from genome assembly GCF_000442705.2 of Elaeis guineensis. Classification (NCBI taxonomy): domain Eukaryota; kingdom Viridiplantae; phylum Streptophyta; class Magnoliopsida; order Arecales; family Arecaceae; genus Elaeis; species Elaeis guineensis. Next base: position 151,086,356 of record NC_025993.2, read on the forward strand.
AATACTTGCATAGTCCATCATAATGTGATGTATGTCACAGAGCCTGTTGCATATTCTTTAATTAAGAACACTGACAGATTACAGATAGTACAGGACAGGATAGTGTAAGACATCAACCGATACTTTATTATTTATTAAGTACAGATTAAGATCAGTTTCAATTGATGACGATTTTGCTGGTTTGGCATTGATCTGTCCTCCCTAGATGATGTTTACAATTTGTTTGATTATTTTGTGCTTCCAAGAAAACATAAAAGTGAAACTTGAGGGTAGTTCCTTGATTAGGAAACTAATGCAAGGACAATAAGCTATAACCTCTTGTGAAACTAATATGTAATACAGAATATTAGAAAGAATATATTTTTACAAACATGGCACTTCCTTTCCCCCTTTTATATGTCATGTCATATTGTCACGTAAGCCTTGGTGGCAATCACATACCAGAATATTTACTACTGTCTCCATGTTGGCTTGTTTCTCAATATATTAACTGATAAGAATTACATTTTCTTTTATTCTTGCTTTCTCGATATGTTTACTATTGTTGGCAAAAGATGAGAAAGACCATGATGGATGATTTAAAGCAATACATCTATATTGGGTGTTCAGTGAGGACATAAAGTATAAAGCTTCTCCTATGAAGTTTAAGAGATAAAATTGAAAGTAAAATTATGGTCTGAGAAGAAGTCTCATACCCTGCTTTTAAGAAAAACCAAGTGAGAAGGGATCAAATCAGCATATGCAGCAACAGATAAATAGTCAACACCTATCAACAAGGCAGAAAATGTGAGAAGTAAGACCAAAGAGCAAAGCAAACATTGATTGCACCATTCAATTTGGAAAACTGAACTGCACTAAAATTGAGCAACAATGAAACCACCCCCACCCCTTTTTGGCTTCCCCACCCCCATTAGAAAACATAAACTGAATAAATGAAATAGCACAAATCAATAACTAGAAAGCTTTGCATATATTTTTGTCTCTACCATATTCTTGAACATTGCTACAAATGGACAGCATGAAGAAGCATAAACAAGAGAATGAAGTTAAAAATATGGAGTCAGTGAAGTTAGAACTATATATGTTGTATTATGAATAGAACACCAGAACACTAGAAATAATGCCATATGAGTCAGAATGATTTTTAGATTTATGATGAACAACATTTTTGTTATCTAATTTCTATGCATTCCTTACATTATCATAACCTAAATGAAAAATCACCAAATATTTTTATATGGTGCACTTCCAATGAACATATAAGTAATGATAAATCTTGAATCATGCAGATCAAATTACACCAATATCAAACTGACAGATGCTCAGAAAATATATAATGTTCACATGGACCATAGCTAATAGATAGTTCAGTGCCAACAAGAGACGTAACATGAAACTAGGCTAAGATAATTACTGAATGGTAGTAATGTTGAATAACGTTGCACTTATGCCATATTACATTCATCACAAAAAGAAAATGGATGTCTAAACAAATAATGTTATTTAGCACTTGATATAGTTGAGAATTAAGTCTCATTACTTTAAATAAAGTGTTCCTTGAGTAGACTTTGTATTTGAAGAGCTAAGGAGTGTCACGCCATGTCGTCTCATGCGCAAGTGTCCAGAATTGTCAGCATTTCATAATTTCCAAAATGTAAAGTGTCTAGGTAACTCTGCTCCATATAACATCCCTTGTAAATCCAAAAGGGGGTTTAACACTCGCAGAATTTTGGTATTCAAAATTCACACGTTTGCAAGACAATATGGAGAGCTTTCACTGAGACATTGACCACTCTTCTTTTTACTACTACTAGATTTATTGATGAAAGTGTGAAGCTTGATTTAAGGTAGTTGTTAAGCAATCAAGTGAATTCACTAGGCAAGCTTATTGCTTAAATTAAATGAGGTGTTTCTGTATGCAAATAGATATCTCTTGGAAGTCGCACCTTAAAGGTAACATGTGTAGAAGCAGATTTTTCGCTGCAACAACAGTGAATCTACTCAAAATAATTGTCAAAGTTTGTGCCTCAAGTTTGGTATTAAAAAAATATCAAATCAAACTAATATGACCAGTCAAATTACATCTAACAGTCTACACTACAGTAAATCTGAATGAGGTTTTGCAGTACCAAAATTAGTTTATTCATGCTTGAATATCTCATAAGTCCCCAATTTTTTGAGGTAACAAGCTCCAACCACTAGCCCCAACTTTGTTAGTTATTGTCACATCAAAATATGGGATACCTAAAATTTATGTATGTATTTGTTAATGCCTGAAAATCTTATAAATAATTGATTGAGCTACCAAATAATATGTACGCACGCATATAATTGTGAAAAGTTGTGCGGGCAAAGAAACAATTTGCAACTCACCAACAAGTTTGATATCAGTGTTATCGACCAGCCACTGAGCACCATCTTTCATGAACCCAACGTAGTCTGTATGATACTCCTTTTTCCACATAAGCTTCCTGCAAAAAAGGTGCAATATTTTAATGACATGTATTCAGTTACATCAAATGCATCTAGTTCCACTGTAGTATCAAAAGCATCTATTATAGTAATATTAGTATTTATAACCGGTGACTTTTTTCTTTTACAATTTCTATGATTTAAAAGATGTTGCCTAGTAACTAGTCCTGATATCAGTATTATAATTACTGATTTTTCTTTTGCTCTGTTACAACTTTTATGCCTTAAAAGATGTTTCCTTGGTGATCATCCTAAAGACTTCATTACTTTACTGCACAGATTAGCTAGTGCACTATATTGAAGTAATGCTCCGGCTATGAGTATTTTTTAAAAATAAACAACAAAGATGATAATGATAACGAATGACTACCAATTGCCTCATTGTATTATATAAGGTAAAACTATATGGAGATAATAAAGAGTTTAATCCAACTTTTGAAGATAAAATTTAATGCAACTGCAGGTTTCGCACTGTGTGTGTTCTTAATCTACATAAACTCATGGATTCAATACTTCTGTGACCAAAATCTAGTAATCCTATGGAAGAAACTTGCATGAATGATGAAGGAATGTTAGTGAAACTTTAACATATCACCTAAAGTGAAAGACAGAGCAACGGTATTCCTACCCAACTAAAACTTCAATATATCACCTAAAGTGAAATAAAATTAGGAAGCAGAATAACTTAGTAATTTCTGGCAACTTCTATGAAATAAAAACTGAAAGTGGAATGTAAGTTTCTAGGCCAGAATGCTGATGCTTCCATGATCATCACTAGGACAATTATAAATATACTAATAATACTGATCGTGCATGCATCTTTTGGTATATCTAGCTTTTCTTGATTCTTTATTCAAGAGCAAAATAGCAGAACTCCAGGGTGGTGTATTAGTTGATGTAAGAATGCTGTTTTTACTTACTGAGTTTCTTACAAAAGTTCGACTTGGATGATGATTGATTTAGAAATTTTTAATTATTGCAATTTCTGTGTTGAATTTTGGAACAAATTTAAGTACATTCTGAAGTCCTAATTTTCAAGTAAAATTAGCATCTATAGGTCCTACCTAGTACATAGCTTGTATTATAATAATTTCAAAGTCATTAGGATTCCAATGGGAATCCAAATTTCACAAGTTTTGCTAGAATTTATGTATATTAGGCTCGTCAAAATATATATAAGGTCGTCATCTCTTGATGACAAAAAAGATGAAGTCATTTTGATTAGTTGCAAGTTCTTTATCCTCGCTCCGTGCAGTGTGATTCCATAGTCCTTGTCCCCCTCTTTTTGTTGTTCGCCTTGTTTTCCTTTTTCCTTTGTTCTACAATGTAAGCTTTTCTCTTCAATCGAAGCTCAAAATCTCAATATTTTATATCTTATTGCAACATTATATATATTTTCATCATTTTATCCATATTTATTTTTCACAAATAGTTGTATCTTTTTGGAAAATGCCAGAAAACATTAAAATCTAGTTATCCTCTCATAATAACCCTAAGAACCCCAATTTAAACCCTAGGATCCTATTGCTGATGTTAGATTTTAGTCACATCATCTATTTTCTTCAGGAAAACAACTTCACTAGCTTACTTATACCAAAGCCTAAGATCTGAACCTAGGTGCTAGCTAGGTTCTACTTTGCTCTTAAGCCTCTTTGAATCTTTTCATGCCAAGTAGACCCATTTCCCATAATATTTTACATCATTGCTTAATTAGCTAACTGTTCAGACGACTTGATGCAAATTTTAAGGGAATGCTATGTGCATGCATACATACATCCCATTGCACTTATCTATCTCATATATTGACAAAAACCATTTCTATTCAAGTATATTTTGAGCATACAGCCTACCGAGAATGTACTTTGCATTTTCCACTCTTGCTTCCCAAGTTACCATGGTGAGGGATGCAGGTTCATAAAATAAACATTAATGACATGTTGAAATTATAAATTATTGATATATGATGACTGCAATAAGCAAAAACTAGTCTTGTATATGTTAGAACAACATAAATCATGAATTATACTGGGAAAAAAAACATAACTTTCTTATATCCATCACCTGTCAGTGTTTAATGTTCTGAAAAGCACACGACGAACTCCTTTGGGAATATGTAAAGACTCCATTACCTCAGCTGCATAAGGTGGATAATATCCTTGGTTGAGTTACGTTAGATCATGATGTTTAAAATAATTCAAGAGTCAATAAAAACACTAAAGGAGATAGCATTCACGGGCCAGACAAATCAGTTAGATTTTGCCTCTACTCAATGAAGTTGAAAAATGTAAATGGTGATTTTTCTTCTTAAGCAAAAAAAGAAATGTGATCACAGATCATTCTGCTTATACAGAGCTATCAATTTCTTTTATTCAGTGATAATAAGATGTCAAGAATCTATTTCAGAATTCCAGCATATAATATGCAAGTAAAAGTTTTAGCAAGTAAGCATACTTTTGCTTTTTTTGTTAATAATAACAAACTTCCTATAAATACAAAGCTGGAGAAACACAAAAATGCTTAGTATGCTTAAATAAAGAGTTATGGACATTTTGCACTGCTTTAAATATTTAATGGAGAATGAATGTGTTCACTTAGGCAGTATGTCACATGCTGTGTCCAAAAAAGAATCAAATAAGCATGCTTTCAATGATGTTCACATGATTATTTTGCTGTAAAAGTTGATTTCCAATATGATTTAATCTGAATTTTCAATGGGTGTTAGAATATAATTTTTTTCTCTACTTAAGTATTTGCCTTTTATAAAAAGGATGGTGGTTATTATATTTAAACATAGAATCTCTCAATGTTAATTTTTTTTTTTTGCATAAAATGAGTACTTCTAAGAGGACTTACTCAATTTGCACAAGTATATCAAGCATGCAAGTATCTATTTTGGATCTCACTCAAAACAACATAATTGTCTTGATTTAATGGTCTTCAACTACATTATCATCATGAACCTCTAAAGTTGGGTCCAACAATAGCCAAAGGGTTAAGCATGAGTTTCTTGTTATATAACAGCAGATTTCAACATTTTATCCCTTATTTGCTTGAGCAATGGATCATGTGTCAAGTCAATGTATGTTATTTGTTTCCATTGGAGAATAAGAGGTGCTTTAGTCCCAATAGGAAGGTGTCTATACAAAAACTGAACACTGAAAGGGGGAGAAATTAGCACTAGTATTTGAACCAACCAATCATGAGTGATTTATATCCTGCTCCATTCTAAGTTTGGTCAAATTCAAATCTACAGTAAAGCTAGCTTGATTTCGAGTTTTAGGCTCAAAATTAGTTGTAAACCACTTATGAATGAATCCCACTGTATTTAGGTTTGCTTGACACACAGACCTTTGGAGTCAGTCCAGTTACTGAATTCAAAGCTCAACAACCCTAAACTAGGGGCTCGAATTGAGATTTGACGCAGCTTAAATCAGCTTTGTTTCAAAGATCTTAGCTTGAACTAAAGTGTAACTTGATTTATAGGTTTCAATCGAACTAAGTTGCTTAAAATAGGTCGGTTTCAGCTCAGCTTGAATTGAGGCTTGATCAAGCTTGTTCAAGTCGGAAACAAGCCAAACTTGATCCAAATTACAGGCTTGAAATTCGTGATAAGTTGAGCTTGATTAGATCTAGGCTCAATTGAGCTCAGCTAGTTTCCATGTAATTTATTGTTTATGAGGGAAAATATAAGAAAATTATCTTTTATTGTTCATTGGATTATGTTTCATGTGAATCTTGCAAATTCCAAATCGAAGATTCGGCGAACTTGTGATACTTTTGTCTTACAAATCTGAAATCTCTAACTTGAAACTTTTCTAGAAACATGATTATGATACATATAGTTTTATACGTGCAAATTAGATAATGATAAGTTGTTTTATCTGCTTTAAGCGTGATCATATGATACAGGTGCATGAGGAAACAACAACGTAAAACATTATCGTAACAGGTTCTATCAACCTGTAAAAGTATAGTCTGAACAAAATGAACACAGATAATCTTCACAAGCACAGTAAACAACAAGATGCTTAAATAACATCATCTGATCGAGCCTGCAAAGTTCAGTAGCAGAACTTACCTGTTATATTCTTGTCCCTTGGAACATCCACTAACAATGCAGGACCTGTTTAAAAATCAACAATCATTAGCAGAACCAGCAGAAGAAAGCATAAAATGTTATTGCAATTTTATACATACCCGATAAGCATCAACGGTGTGAAATATAATTGCATAAATGTCACAACGGAAATGTAATAAGCATGCAAATTTTAAGTATCAGGATCTATAGAATTAGGGGAGAAATATTGCTTCTGATTTATAGCTATTATAACCCTGAGTCACCAACTGATTCCTCTTGATTAACTTTTTCTAGATGATGCCCTGCTTAAAACCATAGCTGCCAAACATAATGTCTGCCCTTCTCAAAGAGCATCAATTTATTTCTTTCAAGATATCTCCACTTCTTTCCCATCTTTTTCCTTTCAAAATAACACTAATCATCTTATTTCTGTGTGTTCGGAAATGGAATCAAAGCTCCACGGAGGGAACTAATTAAACAGATAAGAAACCACATGACATAAGATTAGAAGCAAAAAAAATCGAGAGAAAATTATATAAGAATGGATATGATGGCAAGAGAAGATAAATGAAATCAGAGCTATTGCAAGACCATTGAGGACTTCAAGGTCGAGGGTGTCGACGTCGAAGCCGGCCTCGAAGTAATGCTGGAAGACATGGCCGGGGGCATCGACATGGGTGCCGGAGTGGGTGCCCATCTTCATCTCGGAGTTGTTGGCGAGGGAGCCGTTCTTCATGGAGCGGGGGAAACACAGGAACTGGCCCAGCCCCTCGTCCGTCTCCCACGACGGCATGTCCTCCCTGTACGCGTGCGTGATGTCCAGGATCCGGCCCCCGTCGTACTCCTCCCTCCTGATCACCACCAGCTCCTCCTCGCCGCCGCCCACCCCGCACGCCGCTGCCTCCTCCTCGTAGGCCGGGTGGGCGGAGGAGGCGGCGGCACCCGTGGCGGCGAGGAAAAGAATCTGGACCAGAAGCATCAGTCCCACGATCTTTGCCATTCTTGGTATAACTGGTAAGTTTGGGACTGCAGATCACCACTCAGAAGAAGAGGAGGGAGCTGCGACCAGTGCGTGAGGGATGACGCCAAGAATGGCTGAACCTGGTGCCCAATAAGCGTTGGAACAACGCTTTTTTTTATTCGCGGCCGGCAACGTTTCGGAACGAGTACGCCTCCTGTTAGGATACGACCGTCATCGACCGCTTGTTTGGACTTAGAGGGTCATCGATGACGTGTGTGGGTGTATAGGTGTGTGGATCCTAAGGGTTGAGTTGTTCTTTCGTGCGAAAGCATGATTGATCTCTTTTCACAGCGTCGACGGTTCACATTGTACGAATCTCGAAACAACTATTGTGCGATCCAACGATGGATTCACGTAAAGAAAGGAGAATTCTTCCTTTGCGCGAAAGATACCTTTCACAACGCAGATCCAGGTTTAAGAGCCAAAAGTACACACTTGCTTCTTTAAAAAAAAATAAAAATGTATGAAATTTGAAGGGTTTAATGAAATTTCTATAGCTATCAAGATTCTTATGGAAAAGGACCACAAAAAAATTGAAGGCCAAAGGCAAAACCTAATAATCTTTATACAAAATAGATGGAGATATTTAGATCCTGTTTGGTTAAGCTTTTAGAGTGTCAGAAAATATTTTTTGACTCTCAAAAAGTACTTTAGAGTGATACAGTGATGTTTGGTAAAAATATCCAAAAGTTGTTTTGATTTTGTCGGAAAGCTGAAAAAATCCACTTGAAAAAAATTATATTTTGAAATTTTTTTCAAAAATATTTTCTAACTAATGTCGGGAAGCTGTTTTGGCTTTGTCCAAAGCACTTTATCAAAATGATTATCAAACAACAAATAGCTTTTTGTAAAAGTTCTACTTTCAAAAGCTTCAAAAGTTCTATTACCAACAGCAATTCCAAACAGAGCCTTAGCTATTGAGTTTTATACAGGACAATAATTTTTAACTTGAGAGATAATAGAAAATATTCTTTCCTTCCTCCCCACACTTTCTTTTTTTTTCTTTTTGTTTTTTCTCGAAAACAGAAGATCTCCTTCTTTCCCATGTTAAGAGAAATTTTTATTTTGGAGGGATTTGAAAATATTCCTTCCACCTTTCTTTTCGATGTTCACAGACCAACTGTCGCGCTCTAAATCTAGCATCTGAATAGGATATGTGATGGCTGCACACTCCATAGAACAAGGCCCTAAAGAATATGCAAGACCTTCTTTCACATTCAAAAATAATATATCAAATCCAACTCAAACAGTAGTAGTAAAAGTAAATCTCTAACATTAATTTCTCATTATAATCAAGATCAATATTTTTTTCATAAATAAATTAAGTAAATATTCTTTAAGATCCTATGCTTCTCACTATTCGGTCCCAAGCCACACATAATCTTCTGAATCTGAAAAAAAATAGAAAAGAGAGGGTGAGCTTTATGGACTCAATAAGTTATCAATATCTCTGAAAGATCAAGTATAATTAATTATTAAAATATAATAATTTAACAGTAATATATAACAATATAATTTTTCTTCAAAATATATCATACCTATCAGTAAAAATTTCAAAAATCTTCTCTTAGTCTTTGGTGACTACGGCTACGATCAACCTTGTGACAAAGTTTGAAAGATATTAGCCTTCAAAAAAAAAATATATGATGCATCAACGTGTGCCAGCGATCAATTTCGATTGGCTAGATCTAAAAGAAACTAGCTCTATTCACATGGCCACGATTAGTCCCATGATAAGGCAAATAGATTAGTTCTAAAATACATACATATGACGTATTAGTATGTGCCAACGATCTGCCCCAACTGATGAGGTCTGAAAGAATTAGCTCCGTTAGCAATCAACCCCAACTTTGTAGGCTCGGAAGAAATATATTTCTGACATATAGCCAACGATCAGTCCTGTTGGCTAAATCCAATCATAATCTAACTAAAGAGTTTTTATCATAATTTTATCGTAACCATATAACCCCACTTATTTTCAAAATAATATCAAATCAAATTTTTTACATATTATTTTTTGAAATAAGAGAATAATTTTTATTCAAAATTCATGCAAGAATAAACATAAATAATCTTATTTTTATAAATCATGTAACATTAAAATAAAAAAATTATCTCATTTTAAATCTGTAATTATGCTGAGATAACATCATACTTGATCCAATATTTTGAATTATTTTTCATACATAAATACATACTTTCAAACTATTTGATTTTTAAATATTTTAATAATTTTTATGTATAAAAATTAATTTTTAAATACATAAATATACATTAAAAATTCAAAGATAAAAAGAAACTTACAGTCAGTCAAATTCAAAAATCATGATTTTTGATACATGGCTAATTCTCATATTTGTGCTTCTTCTGATCAAGATCAAAGCCCTCGATCAGATCTATTTCATTAATTAAGAAAAATTAGACTAATCAGACTCGATCAGTAGATGTACAAAAAAAAATAATCAAGATTCGATCTATTTGATCTGACTCAACTAACTTGAAAAAGAGAGAGATGCTTAGTCTAGATCGTGATTTAGATTGGATCACGAGATGAATCTAACCGTCTCAGATTGATCTAAATCCAATCAGATTAGGGTTCGATCAAGAGAACGATTTCAAAAAGATAAATTTTTCCTTTGATGTCTCTTCTTTTTTTTTGTTTCTTCATTTTTTCTTTTTTGCTTTCTTTTCTTTTTTCTTTCCTCCCTTTTTCTTCTCTCTCTCTCTCTCTTTCTGTCCTTTATTTTCTTTCATTCTTTCTTCCCAAACGGAATGGGGGTTTCACTAAAGGGAGGGCATAGGCAAGGAGGAGATGGGGTTGATGGTGCTGGTGGTGCGGCGGTGGTTAAAGGCGGCGATCTGACGGATAGTAATAGGGGAGCCGAGAAAGAAGAAAAGGAAGAAGGATTTTTGGGGTAATAGCGACACGATTGCGGTACTTCAGTGACTATCGAAGGCGAGGAAGAAGGGAGAGGGAGGTGGGGAAGCTTCGATGATGGTAATCGATTAAGAGAGGAGGGGTTTTAAAGAGAAAGATTGGGAAGGAATAGGTTTGATTATCTTTGGATAAAGTCGGGTCTCACCAGCGTATCCCATCCAAATACCCTTTGGCCGCTTCCCCATTGATGTACAGCACCCATCCGACCACTTTTGCGGCCTTATCCTCATCCATGGCATGAGATCGAGCAGGAGATTAAGGTTTCCTATTCCGATATCTTCTCCTCTTCATTTTTTTTGAAAATTTATGATGAAATCAGCATGCCTTGCCGACTTTACTTGAACCAGGTCCAATTAGATCGGTTCTTACATTCTCCCCCCTTACAAAAATTTCAATCTCAAAATTTGAAAAATTTAGATCTTCAAAAGTTAAAAATGCTCAACCCAAATCTTACATGTACCAATTTATTCCGACATAGCATTTTTGCTAAATTGAATACATGATCGCATTACTAAAATGCTCGCAAGCAATTTAACCCCTGAAGTCAACCATAATACTTATGCACATTTCAATACCAAAGCATAGAATCTTCCCAAGAATACTTCATAATTCAGCACTTCATATCAAATAAATATTTTTTTTTGATGTATAATCAAAGATCTTATCTCTTCTCGACCAAAATTAGTGTGAACAAAAGTTTTCTATTATATTTAAGATTAAGATATAGATTAATAAGATCAGCACTAATGACGTGAATGCTCGTTCATTCAAGATTGAGTTAGGATCAATTAAACACAAAAACCTTACAACAAGATCTATTATTAAAATTAATTGTATTTGGAATAAAGCTTGAAATGAATTCGGCACAAACACTATGATGAAGTTTTGATTCTACAAAAGATAATGACCTATCTTGATCAAATCTTCAAATGACTATGAAAGGAATCATGATTATGTAGTAATGGCTTTAGGCAATAAAGATCTATAATAATTATATAAATAATCCCAGAATTGAATCATAAAAATTAAATATAAGAAGATAAAATATTGATATCATGATTCTCATATTTGCACTATTATATGATTAAAATATTAACTTCTAAATTTGATTTGAGTCAGACCAACTCTGGATCATCTTGACAGTTCAATTTAGGTAATTCAAAATAAATTTTTTTTTAAGAAAATCAACTCCTAACTTATCCATCATGATCTTGTAATTCGCTAGAGCATCATAATTAGAGAAATGAATTAACTTTAGAAAATCCACTCAAAATATCAGGTAAAAAAATATATTCTAGATAATTATTAATAAAATATCCTTCCATTATTTAGATCTTGCCATGATCATAGAATTCTTTCTTACTCGTAATATCTTTGAGTAATTATTTGATTACCTTCTTTCTATTATTTTTAAAACAACTATAGTCTTCTACTTCAAAATAACTTTCAACAAACTCAAGGTTGCTATCACATTATATAATCATATAGAGATTAAATTCCCAAAAAAAATCCAATGCTAATGCAACATAATACAACCCATCTATATTACTCAAAATATATATTTCTTACTATATCGGTTATTTATCCTTAATGACTTCCTCAAAATTTAATCTGTGTCAATCTTTTATATTTCAATCCTATGGATCATAATTTATATTCATAAAAAAATTTCAAACACTGTATAATAATTTAATCGACCTTAAATGTTCATAATTATTTTGAGATAATTAATCAAGATCTTAATTCTATCTCACTCTCACTAATCTAAGTTTTTATGATCTTTAACCTAAGCTCTAATACCACTTTGTCATGTCCTGAATCCTGTATCCGAATCGGATACGTGAGGCTGCATAATTTTTAGGATAATGCCCTAAAGAATATGCAAGGCCTATCTTTACATTCAAAAGTATTATATCAAATCCAACTCAGACAGTAGTAGTAAAAGTAAATCTTTAATTTTACTGATTCAAATAAAATATATATTATCAATTTCTCATCATAATCAAGGTCAATATTTTTTTAAAAAATAAATTAAGCAAATATCCTCTAAGATCCTGTGCTCCTCACTATTCGGTCTCAAGCCCCACATAATCTTCTGGATCTGAAAAAAATAGAAAAGAGGAGGTGAGCTTTACATACTCAATAAGTTATCAATATCTTTGAGGGATCAAGCATAATTAATTTTTAAAATATTAATAATTTAATAATAATATGTAACAATATAATTTTTTTTAAAATTTGCCATGCCTATCAGTATAAATTATAAAAATTCTCTCTCAGTCTTTGATGACTAATGTCATGATCAGTCCCATAATAGGATTCGAAAGAGATTAGCTCCAAAAAATAAATATATGACGCATCAGTATGTACCAATGATTAGTCCTAACTGGTTAGATCCGAAAGAAACTAGCGCTAATTCACACGGCCATAATTAGCCCTGTGACAAAACAAAGAAACTAATTCTGAAATATATACACACAATGTATCAGCATGTGCCAGCAATCAGTCCCGACTGATTGGATGTGAAAGAACTAGCTCTGTCAGTAATCTGCCCCGACTGGCTAGGCTCAGAAGAAATGCATTTATAATATGTGACCAACGATCAGTCCCATTGGCTAGACCCGAATCATAGTCAATTAGAGAGTTTTTATTATAATTCATCAAAACTATATAACCCTACTTATTTTCAAAATAGTATCAAATCAAGTTTTTCACATCTCATTTTCAGAAATAAAAGAACAACTTTTATTCAAAATTTATGCGAGAATAAACATAAATAATCTTATTTTTATAAATCATGCAATATTAAAATAAAAAAATTATCTCATTTCAAATCTATAATCATGCTGAGGTGACACTATACTTGATCTAATATTTTGAATTACTTTTTATGTATAAATACACACTTTCAAACTTTTTTTATTTCTAAATATTTTAATAATTTTTATGTATAAAAATTAATTTTTATGAATATACATTAAAAACTCAAAGATAAAAGAAAACTTACAATCAGTTGAATCCAAAATCATGATTTCGATACGTGACTGATTCTCAGATTTATGCTTCTTCTGATCAAGATCAAAGCCCTCGATCAGATCTATTTAATTAATTAAAAAATTAGACTAATTAAACTTGATCAGTAGAGATATAAAAGAAAGAACAATCAAGATTCTATCTATTTCATCTGACTCAACTAATTTGAAAAGAAGAGAGATGCTCGATCTAGATCGTAATTTGGATCGGATCATGAGATGAATCTAACTGTCTTCGATTGATCTAAATCCAATTAGATTGAGGTTCGATCAATAGAGCAATTTCAAAAAGGTAGACTGTTTCTTTGATCTCTCTTATTTTTTTTTGTTTCTTCATTTTGTTTCTTTTTTTTTTTCCTTTCTTTTCTTTTCTTCTCTCTCTCCCTCTCTTCCCAAACCAAATGGGGGTTTCACCAGGGGAAGGGTAAAGGGGAGGAGGAGATAGGGTTGATGGTGTTGGCGGTGCGACGGTGGTTAAAGGCGGCGGTCCGACAGACGGTAATAGGGAAGCCGGGAAAGAAGAAAAGGAAGAAGGGTTTTTGGGGCAACGACAGCTTGATTGCGGCACTTCAGTGACTATCGAAGGTGAGGAAGAAGGAAGAGGGAGACAGGGAAGTTTCGATGGTGGTAATCGATTGAGAGAGGAGGGGTTTTAAAGGGAGAGATGGAGAAGGGATAGGTTTGATTATCTTTGGATAAAGCTGGGTCTCATTAGCATATCCCATCCAAACACCCCTTGGTCGCTTCTCCACCAATGTACGGCACCCGTCCAGCCACTTTTGCAGCCTTATCCTCATCCACATCATGCGATTGGGTAGGGAATTAAGTTCTCCTATTTCGATCTCTTTTGTCCTTCATTTTTTATGAAAACTAGCCGAAGACCCGCACATTGCATGGGGCCGGATGTAGTTTTAGTATTAAATAGTTGCACTGAAAAAGTATTCTTTCAACTCATTTGAGAAGCTGAGTTGACAATACTTCAATCCATGTCTAATCTATTTTCAACCCTACGGCCATACAACCCATAAGTGCATCATAATCTCTCAAATGACAAATCAAGTATATATAAGCATGTACCATAACTATACGAGCTAACATATTATTTTTTAATTTTAAAAGTAATAATATACTGATTTATTTTTTTTAAAATAATATTTTTATTACTTTCTTAAAATAATATGTTTCGAGATCTGAATCGATCCACTGGATCAGATCAAACCTGATAAATTATCCACAAATAGAGCATGGTACTCTGTCGATTTGAAAGCCAAATCTCTGCATTTAATAGCCTCCAAGTAAGGGGGTGGGCTCGGTTTCGCCGTCCACCCCTTGCTCACCCATGGTGCCTCCACCACAATCCTCCCCCCAGGCCGAGGGAGATAGAAAAATCTATGGATTCTCTACTTACATATTATTTTTTTATATATTATTATTAATAAAATAATAATATTTTATTATTATTATTATAATAATTTTTATTATTTATCAAATGATAATATTTTATTATTAATAAAATAATATTTATTATTAATAATAATTTATTATTATTATTTGAATTATTATTAATAATAAATTAATATTTAAAATAAAATATTATTATTATTTTAAAAATAAATTTTTTAAAATAATATTTTATTATAATTTTTTGAAATAAATTTTTTAAAAATAATATGTTATCATACAAATAGTTTTTAAATTAATAATAAAAAATTATTTTTTAAAATAATATTTCAAAAAATATTATTATTATTATTTTAAAATTAATATTATTTAAATAATATGTTATTATTAATAATATTTTATTATTAATTTTTTGAAATAAATTTTATAAAAATAATATGTTATTATACAAATAGTATTTTTAAATTAATAATAAAAATATTATTTTTAAAAAATAATATTATTATTATTATTTTAAAATTAATATTATTTAAAAATAATAATATTTAAATTATTATTAATAATAAAATAATAATATTTTTTTTTCCTCTCTCTCCAAATATTTTTTTTTCTCCTTACCATCCCTTCCTTCCGTCACCTCCCCACCCACCTCCCACCCCCACTGTGTGAGGCCTAGGTCGTGGCTATCTGAGCCACCCCCGCCGCGGGCCTGCCCCATCGTCGTCGCCGCACCCACTGTCTGCGCCGCACCTGGCTCCACGCAACCACCAAAACCCCTCCCCTCCCCCAACTCTATCGCCACCAAACCCCCTCTCTTCCCCCGGCTCCGGCACCACCAACCCCCCTTACCTCACTTGGGAGCTTTCCGATGCTAGCGCCTGCTCTCGTGACGATGGTCCCATCCCTTCCTCCTGCCATCTTCCCCCCACCCCCGTCGCATGAGATCCAGACCGCTGCTGTCCATGCCACCCCCACTGCGGCCCCGCCCTGCTGCCGTCCGCGCCGCACCTAGCTCCATGCGACCATCAAACCCTCTCCCCTCCCCTCCTCTGGCTTCGGTGCCACTAACCCCCCTCTCCTCCCCTGGCTCCGGCACCACCAACCCCCCTCGCCTCAGTTGGGACCTTTCCGACATCGGCACCACCTCCGCATGTGACCTGATGTAATTAATTTGCGCGAGAGTTCTTAGATCCCGGAGCAAAGAACCACCACCGAAACCAATGACGGAAGAAGGCGAAGATTAGAGGAGAGGAAGGGAGAGGCGGTCATTGGAGGTGTCCGACGATGGCATCGTCACGGTCTTCGTGGAGGATGTGGGCGAAGGAGCAAGAGCTCCTTAACCCAACTAGGTGGAAGGCTTGAACAGCCAAATAGGGAAGCTTAGACGATGCATGGGGTTTTGTAGCCACATGCGGCTCGCTCTTTCTTTGAAACCCTCCGCGTGATCCATCATTTTTGATGCACATATGGCACAACCAAACTTATCTAAAGAGCTGAGTTAGCAATACTATAATATCCCTCCATAGAGTATATATTATATATATATATATGTATGTATGTATGTATGTATGTATGTATGTATGTATGTATATGTATATGTAATACACACACACATACATATACATATACATATATGTATATGCATATATATATATACGTATATGCATATGCATATACGTATATGCATATGCATATGCATATACGTATATGGATATATGCATATGCATATATGTATATGCATATGCATATGCATATGCATATATGTATATGCATATGCATATGCATATGCATATACGTATACATATACATATATGTATATGTGTATATACATACATACATACATACATACATACATACATATATATATGTATGTATGTATGTATGTATGTATGTATGTATGTGTATGTGTATGTATATGATATATGTATATGTGTATATATGTGTATGTGTATGTGTATGTGTATATATGTGTGTGTGTGTGTGTGTGTGTGTGTGTGTATATGTATGTATGTATGTATGTGTGTGTGTGTGTGTGTGTGTGTGTGTGTGTGTGTGTGTGATATACGGTGAAGTTGGCATGCCTTGCCTACTTCACTCGAACTGGATCCAATTGAACCGGTTCTTGCACCAACCAAGCTCTCATTTGTCTGTCTCCTAATGCAAGAAAAATTTTCACTATTATAAAATCCCAAACTCTGCTGCTTATTCACAATCTAATTACCTTCTAGTAAGATTTTTATATAAGCAAGCATCACAAAATCTCATAATAAAAAAGATGGATCCCAAATTTATCTATCAGAGGAAAGTAGGGTTTTCTTATCTTCCAAATATAATGTATCATATAAAATCATATTGTGAATCAGTTGTAAATATACAAAACGGTCATATGATTTAGGTAACCAAGCCACTGATCACTCAGCACTACCACTACTACTTTTTTGGTTTTTCATTGCTCTCAGGTACAGATTATTGCAGCCAAATTTTCAAAAAGCAGTGAGATGTAACTTAGAATTTAGAAAACAAACTGCCACATAGCCAGCTGTATCAAGTTCCAATTACCCAAAATATTCAGTCACAAGCAACCACACAAGCCCAAGTTTCAAATATTGAACTGCAGCATGATAGAGATAAGCCCTAAGCTTCAAAGTTTGAATCACATCTGCTTACATAAACTTATGGATTGGTTGTAGTTCCTGTTTATATTGCAGCCCTCTGCTTCAAGCTTGCCCATGAAATCTGAAATGCCACCTGACTCAGGTAATTCATTAACAAAATAATCACCAGATCCATTCACATGGCAACCTGCTGGCACAAGAACTGGAAGAAAAACACATCGATATTTTAGATTCAAGGGAAAGTGTATCGGCAAACAAAAAAGGAACATGGTGTAATTATATTGACATTAACAGAAAAAGGTAACAGCAAATGTTGCCACTGAACAGAGACATCAACTACCATGTTGCGAAGCAACTGTTAAGCTGAAATAGCAACCTGTAACAAAGTCATTGCCCTATATGACTTCAACAATCTGGAAACATCAACCACATCTATTAGCTGGTTGTGGCTTGTAGAAGAGACTGACAGTAGTATATATTTCAGAAGGTTCAGCAGTTGTACCATTTCCATGATCGCCACAAGCCAACATCTTAGTGATGGGTGGACTTAAAGACATGCCAAGTTCACTGATTGCCTCAAGATGAGATTTTGTGAAGGGATTATTTGACATGCAAGTGTTCATGACAGGAGCAACATACAGAGGTTTGCTGCGATCCCTTGTTTAAAACAATGCATGTCAGAAGGTTGTCACACAATCAACCTGCAATCTGAATGACAGGACCAAAGATTATATAAAATTTGTGTAAAGCAATGTAAACAAGGAAATCTGGTAAGGTACATATATAACATCAGTCCCAACTGGTTGAAGAAGATATTCTGCATGACAGAAATTGACCATGCATCTTGATAATTTGTAATTTTATTTAGGCAAATGGACCCATGTGCTTAAGCAATTCAAACTTGCCTTGCAGATAATTTTCTTATGATGAGACCATATGCTTAATACTATTAGTTTCATTCAATCTTAAAAATATACGTTTGCAAGTGTATTTGCTGATTATGAAGCAATTACCATGATATATGCCCATGTTTGTAGCCCAATGTGCAGCAACCCATATCCTATCTTCCTCTAATTAGACCATTCCTCATCATAAGCGTACAGGATCACGTCCCTCAGCAGTGATAATTTATCTGAAAAAAACTAAGGATCACTTGGTGGCCCCAGCTCTGACATCTGACCCTCAGAAAAAATTTGGCATAGGACTAAAATTTAATGGTAGCTACACTTCCACAAGCAGCTAGGAGGATTCGCGGATTGGCAGACTGCGTACCATCATGCATCATATTTTCTGATACTGATTCTGTGTTAGCCATCAAGTCCTAATCACAGTAATAAATTTTTCCTTTAACTGCAGTAGAGAAACATAGTAACAATGAGAACCAATAATAGAAAAAATAGAACCAAAGACTAAGACATTCTATAGCAAGTATATCTGTTTGATTGAGCTGATGTATAAAGACCATTTTAGATCTAACATGTAAATGAACCATCTATTCTGCCAATATCCTCACTGAAATTTCATAATAAATGCTTAAAAAATTATGCAAAACAACCTGACTAAGTAGATTTTAGGATCAGTTAACTAAAATAGGATTATTATAATCAAATGAGACCATCATAAACAAAAGGATACACATTGTATTACAGCTATCTAGTTCCATAAGACGACGAAAATTGATCCAGCATGGCCAAATATAGGGAAGAATAAACAAGATTCAAGATGATATGCAGTTAACTTCCTTACAGAAGGAACTTTTCTATCTAGAAAGCTATATTCCCATATCATTTGGTACTGATAAGTTACATAAAAGAAACAGTATCATACAGTAGAAATGTCCAATTATCAGTAAATCTTCTAGAAGTTGAGGTGGATGGTAATCAGTTTTGAAGAAGTTCTTGCATATAGAAAAAAAATTGGGAAATTGCGTTCCCTGACAAATTAATCTGTTTCTTTCGTTTTTAAGTGACATTCAATATTCTAACAATCTTGGTCAATGGCCGTCGGTGTTGGATGGCCAGATCCCCAATTTGCAACATTAGTCAAATAACTCACACATTGAACAACTTGCAACATGGTTAATCTTTCTCCCACTTCATCAAGTATGTGGAGGGAAAAAATTATGCTGGAGATGGCAACTAATTAAACATCTTATCCATGCGTCCATAGTTACAAATGATCCTTAGCAATCAAATGCATCTCTAAGGGTCTCCCGATATCTTAATTATTGTTTTAGTGTCACCAAATCATGACAAATACAAGGCACGCAATTAACTATTTGACACATTTTATTCTATTTTGAACAAGATTAGTAAGATTCTAGGAAACCATTCAGAAAACAAATGCAACATAATCTTAATGATATTAATTATACATTAAAACATATGGCTTGGCTTCATCCACTTTTATATACCATTACTGCTGCTAGGAAGCCTTTGTGACTTGCGGGTTTGTCCTGTTCTTACTTGGTAATCTGTGTCAAATTTTGGCAACATCTATTTTTATTACATATGGAAACACTAAACTATTAATTTATAATATAATGTACATTAGACAGAACTATATATCTAAGAATATTAAAATATTTTTGTTTTTCTTATGCTCCATTATTCAGGTTATAATCTTTTCCCTCTAAATCTCCTTTGAATTTCTCTCTGATTTCTTGATTCTTAAATATGAAATCCAGGCATGCTATTCGAATTCCTGCTGCCATGTGGAACGTGGTAGTGCAAAAAATAGGGAGACAGCAAGTAAAATGATCAAGGACAAGCAATAAAGCTAGCCTAGCAAGGGAAAGAAAAGGTAATACCAATGGGAACAAAAGATGATAATTAACAAATTAAAGAGAATAAGCTAATGGACATTCAATGTAAGAGGAGATATTGAAGTAATTTGAGAATATGCACATCATCTAGGACTTGAGCACAGAAGAAATGGATGACAGTTCTCAGATGAGACAAGGGGAAGCAATTGGAGAAAAAGACCTTCATATTGGAAAGTTGAATGTGTTTATGCTTAATGGATAGGTAGATAAAAAAAGTGCTGACTTCTAGAACTAAGAATGACACTGGAGTCGAACTTGCAGTAACACATGATTTTGTGTATCTATGGACGTCAGTTCAACTATTTAAATAGGAAAGGATTTTTGATGTTAGACTGCCACATTATAGCTAGATATTTTTTGGTTGCAAAAGCAAGGTCATGGCTTTTTTCTTGGTCGTTAGTTTGGGTGTGATGGGAGGGGGGGAAGAAGGGCATGGTCATGCCATGTTAGTGTACTAATGCAACTGGAGAAAAAACACACAAAAAATTTAAAAAAAAAAACCTCCATAATTTAGAGTTCAAATACTTCTCGCCATACAAAGTGTATCAGCATGGCCGGTAATGTCCTACATGTTCATGCATGCGTTAAATGCTAGTTATATGCTAAAAGCAAAATAAGTCTTGCAATTTTCAGACTAATAAAAAGTCCTCAAATGCAAGTTGTTCTCCTGGGCAAAATGGTGGATTAAAATGTAATATAAAGTTATGCCATAGAAAATCAAACTGCCAAAACAGACACATCATCCACCAGGGCACCATGAACAGTAAGTACATGGCGCACTAATTATATATGGCAACACTTTGCAAGTACTTGTCATAAACCTCACCTCAAGCAAAGGAAGCATTGATTGAATAGCACACCAGTTTCCAACTAGGATTTTGTAATATCCTCCCACATATACAAGACAACTGATATGCCTTTCATGTGCTTATAACCTAAGAAATAACATTTCAGTGGTTACCAAATGACCTTGTTCGTTAGCTAAAGCCCTGTTTGATATCATCGTTGTTTTTGTGCTTTTGTTTTGTTTTCGTTTTCTCTACAAATTAGTAGAAACCTCATGGACATTGAAGTTGAAAGCATCATTTGCACAACACTTCTTCTACTATTTGCTTCTTTTTTTTTTTTTTTTTCACTCTTGTTTGAAAGCAGAAAACCTCTGCTTCCAAATGCCGTAAGGATTTGACAACCAATTTCATAAAAACCAAAGGGTCCATCATGCATGTTATTCAGTCTAGTCCATTGGGTTTCTGAAAACAAAAACAGAAAACAGAAGCAATACCCAACAGACCCCGATTTTTTCCTTTAAACCATTGTTCTTCAATCTATGATATTAACAAACTAGCACCTTCAAGAAAGATCATCACCTCGAACTTTCAGTTGATTCTTTAAAATATCTCGCAACTCCCATGACATTAGTTGTTTCTAACTATGCAATTCCAATCCATATTTCCGTAATTTTGACTACTATTTCTTAGCAGCCTTGACTTGGAGTGCAAGTGGAAGAAATGATTGCATGGATGAAGTAAAATAGCTTTACACCTAGAGGAAGTAACCTAAATCTACAGTTTTTTTTTTTTTTGATATCATGATTATGTTGGAATTCAAACGTGGAATCGTCCACGATCCGGAGCAGTTACCCATGTTACCCACGTTTGTTGAAATTCAAACGTGGAATCATCCACGATCCGGAGCAGTTACACATGTTACCCACGTTTGGCTTAAGTGGTTCGTTTCTGCTCCAAGTTGTTATTGGCCATCACCCATAACATTAATCACGTTTGATGGAGACGTGGTTCTTCAAGTATAAATGGAGGGTCCAAGCTTAGATTTTCATCCGGTCACACACCATCTAGTGAGAGATCTCAAAGCTTGGAAGTACTCCCATACAAAATAAAGCTATTTTCTTATAATTTAAGGTTCTGACGTTTGGTACGTAACTGGGATTAAGCAGAAAAGATACA
This sequence comes from Elaeis guineensis, assembly GCF_000442705.2. Classification (NCBI taxonomy): domain Eukaryota; kingdom Viridiplantae; phylum Streptophyta; class Magnoliopsida; order Arecales; family Arecaceae; genus Elaeis; species Elaeis guineensis. Next base: position 151,108,701 of record NC_025993.2, read on the forward strand.
CATTGCAACAGTATTTCACAAGCTATATCAATTTGCAGCTATCAATGATGGGAGGTATTTATAATCCAATTATGTTTCGGTATTTTATACCTCTTTTACATCATTGGATGTTGTTAAAAGAGAGTTCCATATATTTTATTTCATTCCATAGCTACATTTATTGTTCAAATGATCTTTCATTTTGGTATTAGAGCCATGGTTAGATTATCTCTCTCTTGATTTGAGTTGTATTCCATATCGGCTTGGACTAAAAAAAAATATATTAAAAATACTGTTGAGTTACATATAGAATGTGGTCTCTGTTTCAGTATATTTAAAATACTGCTGTATTGCTTTTCTTCATTAATAGATGGTTGCATTTTTCAACCACACTCCATTTTAAGTAACATGTGCAAGACTTTATGTTCGGCATGTCACAGTTTCATTGAATATGGTGGTAGCCAATTTTGAGACTATTTGATAAATTGAAATATTTTTTGGTGATATGTTCTAACATGTCTATGTAACTTATTTGATAAATGAAATGTCATATAAATTTCTACTTATGCTCCTATAAACTTGAATATATAACAGTGTGATTATTATAATCACATATAAATATGTATAAATATATATATTATATTTGATTTGATGTTTTGTGATTATTACAAGTTGATTAATTAGAAATTAGCCACAGCATCTCTAATTTTATCAAATTATACATTAAGTTTTATTAGATCACATCTAGAAAAATAACATCAAATTGTGGTTAATCATAATTAATGTAATAAATTTTATTCTATAAGAATTTTTATTACAGTCATATGATTAATCAGGATGAATAATAATTTATTTCTTAATTTGCCCACAGGATTGAGAAAGTTATACAATTTATTAGTTTCATCAAATAAAGTTAAATATGAATCCTAAAATAAAAGCTTAGCCCACAGGCAGTTTTTATTGTATTGATTTACATTTTATGTTGACATGTTTTATTCAATTTGCAGCTATACCATCTGTGACTTACTCTGATTATAAGATTGATATTCCCGAATTGAGCGTGATAACTATAAGACATGGAGGGAGAGAATTCTCCTTGAATTGGGGTGCATGGACATTAACTACGCCATAAGGAAGGAGGAACCACATGCTCCTACAGATACTAGCACTCCGATTGAAGTTGCTCTTTATGAACAATGGGAGCGATCCAATCGTCTAAGTATGATGTTCATAAAGATGCACATATCTGCTAGTATTTGTGGTTCCATAGGAGAGCATGACAATGTAAAGGATTTGCTGAAGGCCATAGATAAGCAATTCGAGTCTTCAGATAAGGCCCTTGCCAGCACTCTCATGATGAGGTTATCATCCATGAGGCTCATCGGAATCAAAGGTGTTCGTGAGCATATCATGCACATGAGGGATACCGGCCAACTTAAGAAGTTAGAGGTGGATATGTCTGAATCCTTCCTTGTGCATTTCATCCTAAACTCCCTATCTCAGCAATACAGTGCCTTCAAAATCTCTTACAACACACATAAGAGAAATAGTTAATCAATGAGCTCCTGACCATGTGTGTGCAAGAGGAAGCAAGGCTGCTTGCTGAGATGGGTGAGAGTGCACATTTGGCCACTCAAGGAAGAAAGAAGATTCAAGCCAAGCATAAGAGAAAGGGTAAAGCACCCATTCATGCTGTCATTAAGAAAGAGTCCAAATGCTTCTTCTGTAAAAAAAAGGGCACATGAAGAAAGATTGTTTCAAGTACAAACTTTGGCTGGATAAGAAAGGTAAATCAACATCTCTAGTTTGTTATGAATCTAATATGGCTGATGTTTGTCATAATATTTGGTGGATTGATTCTGGTTCTACAATCCATATTTCAAATACCTTGCAGGACTTTCTAAACCACAGGAAGCCAGTGGGCAATGAGCACTACATCTATACGGGAAATAGAATACGCTCACCTGTGGAGGCCGTTGGGATGTGCAAGCTTATTTTGAATTTTGGTTTTATCTTGTATTTAGAAAAAACTTTTTATATTTCAAACTTTTCTAGGAATTTAATTTCGGTATCTAGGCTTGTACCCTTTGGATATTCCTTTAATTTTTAAGATTTGTTATGTAGTATATTTTACAAATCTAATCTTGTTGGGAATGATACAATGTCTAATGGTCTTTTCAGAATTGATTTGCAAGATAATTCCACCTATAATGCACTGCATGTTCAAAATAAAGTAGGTATTAAAAGAAGTGTTATAGATGAAAATTCCCCTAATTTATGGCATTGAAGGTTGGGACATATATCTCTTGACAGAATTAAAAGATTGATAAATGAAGGAGTACTTGGTACTTTGGATTTTGCTGATTTTGAAATATGTGTAGACTGCATAAAGAGAAAGCAGACTAACATATTAAAGAAAGGTGCTAAGAGGAGTTCAAAAATATTAGAGATCATACATACAAATATTTGTAGTCCAGATATGGACTCGTGTGGTCAAAATATTTCATCTCTTTCATAGACGATTATTCACGATACATATATCTCTACTTACTTCATAATAAGAATGAAGCATTAGATGCTTTTAAGATTTTTAAGGCAGAAGTAGAGAAACAATGCGGAAAGCAAATAAAGATCGTGAGATCAGATAGATGAGGTAAATTTTATGGTAGATACACTGAGAATGGACAAGCACCTGATCCATTTGCGAGGTTTCTTAAGGAGCATGGCATAGTTGCTCAATACACCATGCCGGGATCTCCAGATCAGAATGGTGTTGCAGAAAGAAGAAATCAAACATTATTGGATATGGTGCGGAGTATGCTTAGCAGCTCCAAGCTTCCTAGATCTTTGTGGACCGAAGCTCTTAAGACGGCAGCATATATATTAAATCGGATTCCAACCAAGGCTGTTCCTAAAACACCATTTGAGTTATTGAAAAGTTAGAAACCAAGTTTGCGACATATGCGCGTATAGGGATGTCCGTCTGAAATAAGAATTTATAATTCGCAAGAGAAGAAACTGGACCAAGAACTATAAGTGGATATTTTGTTGGATATGCTGAAAGTCCAAAGGGTACAGATTCTATTGTCCATCTCATACCATTAGATTTGTGGAATCAAAAATGCAAAATTTCTTAAGAATGACTTGATTAGTTGGAGTGATCAAACTCAGGATTCATTTTCTGAGAATAATCATTCGAATGTTCAAACTCCTATTTCAAGTGAAAGATTGGTTGTCATTCATAATGCACCTCAGCAAGGTGTAGTACAATCAATTATTGAGATTCCACGAGTTGTCGATAACAATCAAGTAGATCCAATTATTCAACAATTATCAAAAAATGTTGAACATTCAATTACGGACAATACTACTCCCGAGGATGATAACACAACATTAAGGAGGTCTACTAGAATAAGAAAATCGGTAATTCCTAGTGACTATATTGTGTATCTACAAATCTGACTACAATGTGGGGGCCAAAATGATCCAAAAATATTTTCACAAGCCATGAGTTGCAGTGAATCAGTACTGTGGTATAATACCATGAAGGATGAGATGAATTCAATGGCATCAAATAGAGTTTGGGATCTTGTCGAGTTGCCTAAAGGTGTAAAGGCCATTGGATGCAAATGGGTCTTTAAAACTAAGAAAGATTACTAGGCAACATCGAAAGATATAAGGTAAGACTCGTAGCCAAAAATTTACTCAGAAGGAGGAATTGATTATTCGGAGACTTTTTCTCCTGTATCCAAGAAAGATTCTTTCGTATCATTATGGCATTGGATGCCCATTTTGACTTGGAATTGCATCAAATGGATGTGAAAACAGTGTTCTTTAATGGAGATTTTGCATCAAATGGATGTGAAAACAACGTTCCTTAATGGAGACTTAGAGGAAGAGGTTTACATGAAACAACCAGAAGGGTTCTCCTCTAATGATGGTGAGCAGTTAGTTTGTAGGCTCAGGAAGTCCATATACAGATTGAAACAAGCCTCCCGTCAGTGGTATTTAAAATTTCATGATGTTATCTTTCATTCGATTTTGAAGAGAACATCATGGATCAGTGTATATAGCATAAGGTCAGTGGGAGTAAAATTTTTATCCATTCTGTATGTGGATGATATTCTACTTGAACTAATGATAAGGGTTGCTATATGAGGTGAAATAATTTCTCTCTAAGAGTTTTGATATGAAGGATATGGGTGAGGCATCTTATGTCATTGGTATTAAAATTTATAGGGACAACCTCATGGTATTTTAGGTCTATCTCAAGAAACCTATATCAATAAAGTATTGGAGAGATTTCATATGAAGGATTGTTCACCAATGTGGCACCCATTGTGAAGGGTGATAGGTTTAGTCTGAACCAGTGCCCGAGGAATGATCTGGAAAGGGAACAAATGTAAAATATTCCATATTCATCAGCTGTTGGAAGCCTTATATACGCTCAGTTTGTACAAGGCCCGATATTGTATTTGCTGTTGGAATGTTAGGAAGATATCAGAGTAATCCAGGTATGGACCACTGGGAGCTACGAAGAAGGTGATGAGGTACCTTAAGGGGACCAAAAACTATATGCTCATGTATAGGAGATCAGATGAACTGGAAGTAGTTGGCTACTCTGATTCAGACTTCGCTGGATGTATCGATTCACGAAAATTGACTTCAAAATATATTTTCATATTTGCCAGCGGAGCTACCCAAGCAGACATTGATTGCCACATCTACTATGGAGGCAGAGTTCATCACTTGTTTTGAGGCTACTTCGCATGGTGTGTGGTTGAAGAGTTTCATTTCTGCCTTAAGATTGTGGATTCGATTGCTAGACCATTGAGGATATTTTGTGACAACTCAGCTACTATTTTTTTGGCTAAAAATAATAGTAGTAGTAGTCGAAGCAAATACATCGATATCAAATTTTTAACATAAGGGAACGTGTTAAAGAAAATAAAGTGATCATTGAACACGCAGTACTGAATTGATGATTGCTGATCCTTTGACAAAAGGCATGCCATTAAAGAGTTATAAGGATCATGTAGATAGTATGGGAATTGGTTCCATCATATAATGTCTGTATAATTTTTGTAATGAAATCTTATTCAGATATTTTTTTCTCATTTTTATTGTATATATTCGGTTTGAGAATATTGGACCTAGAATAAACATAAGGTTTATTCATTAAGTTATTTTGGGATGATGATAAAGAAATAAAGTGCATCGTGATGCATGGAAGATAATACTCGTTCTTAGAGGATTTGTCCCATGATTCATGCATTTTTTGTTTCTTTTAAGAACAAATTTGAGGATTTGGACATTGATGTAAATTAGTATATGAATCAAGTGGGAGAATTTGGAATTCAAACGTGGAATCATCCACGATCCGAGCAGTTACCCATGTTACCCACGTTTGTTGAAATTCAAACGTGAAATCATCCACGATCCGGAGCAGTACCCATATTACCCACGTTTGGCTCAAGTGGTTCGTTTCTGCTCCAAGTTGTTATTGGCCATCACCCATAACGTTAATCACGTTTGATGGAGACGTGGTTCTTCAAGTATAAAATGGAGTGTCCCCAAGCTTAGATTTTCATCTGGTCACACACCATCTAGTGAGAGATCTCAAAGCTTGGAAGTACTCCATACAAAATAAAGTTATTTTCTTGTAATTTAAGGTTCTAATGTTTGGTACGTAACTGGAATTAAGCAGAAAAGATACACATTGCAACAGTATTTCACAAGCCATATCAATTTGCAGCTATCAATGATGGGAGGTATTTATAATCTAATTATGTTTTGATATTTTATACGTCTTTTACATCATTGGATGTTGTTAGAAGAGAGTTCATATATCTATTTCATTTCATAGCTACATTTATTGATAAATGTATCAAATAGAATAGTAGTTAAATGAGAAAAAGATAAAAGGGAAAGCACAGTGGCCGCAAAGCTCGTTGGTTCCTTTCGAAATTGAGACTTTGGGAGAGAGTAACGCAGGGCAGCAGTCGTTGCAGGTGGAAGAAGGGCCACCAGGGCGGTTCCGGATGACCCTCCGGGAACAAGCGGCGAGGAGAGCAGCCCCAAAATCTGTGGTCTAGCATATGTCGGTATATATGAAGTCGGAAGATGGGAGAGCAGTGAATCGGTGCTGGTGGAGCGTGGAGAAGAAGGAGATGAGAAAACCAGAGACGGATCCGTCCAGATTTCGGTCGTGACAAGAGCCAGCCCCTCAATATTCGCCGTCACGCCTGGCTGGACCTCCGGCAGCAGGAATGATAAACCTGGCGGGTCCCAAATTGTTACTCTTGTACACGTGTCTTTTCACCTTTTTTTCTTCTTTTTTTTTTTTTTTTTTTTTCGGGTAAGAATCTTTTCACCTTGTTTTCCTATTGCAAGGATTTGCGGCCAGCAGATTTTCCGGCAAGCCTAAGCCGCAGAAACTTTCTACCACAAGCTTCTGTTGAATTACTGAAAAAAAAAAAAAAAATAGAGTCCAGGGGGTTTAGGTCCATTTCACAAAATATATATATTTTTTCTCCAGCAAGAAAACTACTTGTAGGCCATGGAAAAAAAAAAAAAAAATCATTTGTCAAATGAACTTCCAAGTTTTCTGTGTATCGCATTTTGTCACGATTGAAGCAAATTAGACCTAAACCATCCATGTGCACCTTCCTATGAGTGGCCGGACTTGAAGTCTAGAACTATAAAATCTTTTTTATTTTAAAAATGAATGAGCTTGTAGCCTTATACATACCACCAATCATGAGAGAGAGATGATGCAAAGCAAGCTATAACTGTAGTTTAATATTGACATTGTAGAAAACTGACCACAAATCCTGGATGCTCATTTGAAATCGGTGTGTCTTTTCCCTGTAAGATGATTCTGTATTATTAGACGAGGAACCATGGATGTAGGTCCTCTTACAATGCAGGTTTGTTTTAATAGAAATAACATTAGCATGGTGCGAAACTTTCTACACCAACACTGCACTTCTATTGTAGAGATGTGCATGAAGTGGCAAATTAATCAAGTCTACTGTTTATCTAAAAATTTGATCAATGCATCAACTGTATGATGTAACAAAGAATATAAAAGAACAAGTCGTGGGATAATCGAGCATATCTCGATCCACATAGCATACAAGTACAGTAGAAACAAGATTATTTTGTAGAGGAAAGATAACTAGAACAAACGTAGAACGCAAAATACGAGAGATAATCAAGCAATAAAAATAAAAGAAAAGAAAGCATACCAGATTTACGTGGTTCGACCTGATTGGCCTACGTCTACGGGCAAGATCTCTTCAACGTTCTTCTATTAATAATCTACAACACAACGAAGTACAAAATTGGAGAAGAAGAAGAAAAATAAAAGGCTCACACAGACTCTTTTACAAAAGAAAAATACTTATTTTTCTCTCAAAAGAAATATCACGTCTCTTATTTTTCTTCTCTTGAACCCTCCTTTTGGTTGCTGTTTTCATTGCTCTCAGGCTACCGAACCTTCTCCCAAGTCCTCTCTTTAAATAGAGCTCGTCACCAGGTGAAACCAGGTCTAAACTGTGTCAAAATCAGACTCCTATTCGCTGTAGAATCGAAAAAAAAATCCACCATCGGATCTGCATCGCACGGCCCAAAATCACTCAAAAAATGATCAGGATCAGACCTAAATCAATCGAAAAAAGCCCTCAGCCATCGGATCAAAATCGATAGAAAGGAAGACCGTTCGATCGCACCTCCGATCCATCAAAATTCATGTGGATCACGAGAAATGTAGGAGAAACGGATACCGATCCACTGTGAATCACGAGAAACATCCTGAAAACGGGCGCTCGGTCCACGCGCCCAACTGTAGACCGCGAAAATATGGTAGACTGTGTATGCTGTGCCCGCACACCGCCTGGGCCTGGGCTGGCGTTTTCGTGCACGTGCTCCATGCGTGGGCCTGGGTTGCCGTTCTATGGCTGGGCCTGGTCAGACATGGGCTTCATTCAAATAATTCTCCCACTTGAAAACATGTGCCGAACTCATGAAAACATCGTCCCTAGAGGTCTTGCCAACCTTCCACTCCTCACGTAGCTCCAAGATCGAGAGAAGCTTTGCTCCAATTGAACTTCTCCCGAGCCATCAGCTTTGTCAACACATCTGCTGGATTTACATCTATATGAATTTTCAGCAATGAGACTAGACCATCATCAATCATATCTCCCACAAAGTGATAGCAAATATCAATATGCTTCGTCCGAGAGTGAAACACCAGATTTTTCACCAAGTGCAATGCATTTTGACTATAACAATTCACCCACATCTCATCTTGCTTTACTTTGAAGTCTCCAAGAAGCCTCTTGAGCCAGATAGCTTCTTTGCAAGCGTGTGCCACTGTAATATACTTCGCCTCTGTTGTTGATAATGCCACCACTGATTGAAGCTTAGACTCTCAGCTAATAGCACCGCCATCCATAGAAAACACATAGCCTGTGGTAGATCTTCTCTTATCTCGATCACCTGCAAAATCAGAATCAACATACCCAATGCACTATCAGGCGACTCCCAAGTATCTGAATGGATTAGCTCAAGAAATTCCTTACTTCGCTGCTGTGATAAAGAGAAAAAGATCCTTCTTTGTTTACCATAGATGCAAGCTTCACAAAATTCCAATGGCGCTGACTTGAATCCCGGAAGAAGCTTCTTATTTGATAATAATTGTAGCCCACGCTCGCTCATATGTCTCAAACATCGATGCCAAATCATCCGAGACGCCATATTTGAACTTGCTACTGCCACCTCTCCCACCTGAGTCTCGCCCATCAATTTATAAAGATCACCTATTTGTACTCCCTTTATCACCACCAAACATCCTTTGAACACCTTCAATTGATTTTTCTCTCCGATAAATTTAAGCCTTGCTTACAAAATTTTTCAAGTGATAGTAGACTCTTACATAATGTAGGAACATGTCGTATATTAGAAATCATCCGAACTATACCATCAAACATCTTGATTCGAACATCTCCCACTCCAAGCACAGGACAAGTTATATTGTTATCCAAATAAATAACTCCTTCATCCAATGATTTATATGTATGTAACTACTCCCTAAAAGGCGTCATGTGGAAAGATGCCCCCGAATCCAAAATCTAATAACGTGCAAGCTCAGATCTTTTCAATGCTGTCAATGCATCCCCATCATCTGAAGTGATCGAACCAGTTTCACTTTCTGCTACATTGCCTTGGAAGTTTTTCGATTCAGATTTTATATCAACTCTTTTAGCCCGACAATCTTTCTTTATGTGCCCTGTTTTTCCACAATTCCAGTATTTCACCTTCTTCTTACCTTTGGATTTAGATCTTGTTTTCCCTCGATCATCACGTTCCCTTTCGAAAGGCCTGCCCCGTGCTATCATGGCCTCCCCCGAAGAGCTTTCTTGGCTAGATTTTTGCCTCATCTCTTCTGTAAGCAATAATGCAACAACTGACTCCATCTTGAGGATTTCAACATGACTCAAGTTCATGATAAGATTATCCCAAGACTTGGGCATAGAACAAAGTAGAATGCTAGTCTTCTCTTCATCATCAATTCTGACATCTAGGGCCGCAAGCTTGCTCACAATAGAATTGAATACACCCAAATGCTCTTGAACTGATACCTCATTCTTCATCTTTAGATTGTATAATTGCCATCTTAAATAGCTTTTATTTACCAATGCCTTACCGTCATAGAGATTCTTCAATTTTTTTCAAACCTCTTTTGCAGTAGTCTCGATCTCGATATTGAACAATACCAAATCATCCAACATCAAATAGAGGTTCGCCATTGCCAGCTTGTCTTTCTCTTTATATTGCCCATCCGTCATCTCTTGAGGTTTGTATTATTTTCCTTGCAAAGCAATTTCACAACCATTTTTGATCAATACCGCCTGCATCTTCATCTTCTAAAGTGCAAAGTTTGATCCATCAAATCTCGGTATCTCGTATTTTATTGTCGTCACCTTGTCCGTCATTGTTTCACATCAAATCAGCTATAAAAGAATCTCCTGCACTCTGATACCAAACAAAAAGAACAGGCAATGGGATAATCAAGCACACTTCGATCAACACAGCACACAAGTACAACGAAAATAAGATCATTTTTAGAAGAAAGATAACTAGAACAAACGTAGAACGTAAGATACGGAAGATAATCAAGCAAAAAAATAAGAGAAAAGAAAGCACACCAGATTTACGTAGTTCGGCCTGATTGTTGGCCTACGTCCACGGGCAAGATCTCCCCAATGTTCTTCTATTAAAATTCACGGTACAACAAAGTATAAAATTAGAAAGAAGAAGAAAAATAAAAGGCTCACACAGACTCTCTTTTACAAAAGAAAAATATTTTTATTTTTCTCTCAAAAGGAATCTCACGTATCTTATTTTTTCTCTCTTGAACCCTCACTTTTGGTTGCTATTTTCACTGCTCTCAAGCTGCTGAACCTTCTCCCAAGTCCTCTCTTTAAATAGAGCTTATTACCAAATGAAATCAGATCCAAATCGTGTCAAAATATGACTCCTATTCGCTGTAGAATCGAAGAAAAAAAATCTACTGTCGGATCTGCATCGCATGGCCAAAAATCATCCAAAAATGATCAGGATTAAGCCTAAATAAAAAATGAACGTCGGTGCACCATAGACCGCAAAAAATATCCTAAAAATAGATGCTCGATCCATGCACCCAATCGTAGACTGCAAAAATATGGTAGGCCACGTACACCGCACCCGCACACTGCTTGCGCCTGGGTCTAGGCCGGTGTTTTTGTGCGTGCGCTCCATGCATGGGCCTGAGCTCCCATTCTGTGGCTGGGCCTGATAGACATGGGCCTCATTCAAACACTATAATTAATGCACTACAGGTTATTTTTTTAGGTAAGCACTGCAGTTGGTGTTGAACGGTGGGACCAACATATTTAATAGCGTCATTATTTATTTTAGCTAGACAAAGTTATTTGGAGTTAAGTCCTGCTTTCATCAGGATTTGAGGTGTTAGAAAAATTTTAAAGAGAGCTATCCTCCGATATGTAGCTCATTTCTTGGATATCCTTCTACATTATTTTAAAAAAAATATAAAATGTGACCTAGTGTGGATGGATGTATGCTCATAAACATGAGAGTGGTGAGCCAAGCCATGTGCAGTGAGTTATGGTGCAAACTAAGTGAAACGTGTGAAAAACTTAATTTTGATTGTTCCAATTAGCAATAAGGGAAGGACAATGCATAATAAAAATAAATATGTACTAGATAATAAAATGTTGGAAGCAACACTAGCATATAAAACAAGCTATTATCCAATAATGAGAATATGGTAATTAAAAATTTATTTAGTTGACAGAAAGTGGAGCGAGAAAGAGGCACTTTCTGAGAAGTGAAAAAAGAGTCTTTTATTTGGTTGGAGTTTTAAGAAGAGACAGAGTGAAAAAAATATTTTTCATGGAAAGTCACTTCCCATATGGAAAGTGAAAATTCATGGAGGAAATGGATTTTGGCACTTCCTATGACATGAAAAGTAGTGGTATATTTTTTTTCCTAAAATGTCCTTTTAAGATGCATAGTTAAAATTTAGTAAAATATCAATAGACGATTAGAATGAAATACTGAATAGTAATATAATATATATTAATATTTATTATATTTTAATATTATTTTAATATATATTATATAATATTTTTATTAATATTAATATAATATTTTTTATTAATATAATATAATATTTATATTAATAAATTTATTATATTAAAATATTCATATCATATTAATATATTAATATTATATTAACATAATAAATTATTATGATCCAATGTTATATTATAATATATTAATATTATATTTATATTAATATAAATATAATATTTATATTTATATAAAATTTATGAGTAAAAAATATGATTTTATATCTATAAAAAATATAATAAATATTTTATATAATTTTTTAAAAAAATAATTGCTCATCCAAATGAGTCTTAAGATAGTACGTTAGATTTTCAGTTCAAAAAAATCAAGCATGTGGACAAAAGATGGTTGGATTCAATGCCCAATAAAAGCAATGGTTACAGGGTAGATAGGTGAGGATTAGCCTCTGCTTATTTATTTATTTAAAATTTGTTTGGTTACATTTTTTGATTTTAATTTTTTAATTTTTTAATTTTTTTTTTGATTTTTATTATTAAATAAAAATAAAAAAATAAAAAATATGTTTAATAACTATATTGCTATAAAGCAAAAAATAACTCTTAGGGACAACAAGTGAGACTCGATGAGAAAAAAAAGTTTGAAAAAGAAGGAAGAAGGAGGTGGGGAGGTGAAGAGCTCGGTGAGAGAGAAGAGTTCGGGCTCTTTATTTTTTGGTTTGGCGTTTTAGATGTCGAGAAGCAAAAAAAAAATAAAAAAATAAATTTTAAAAAATAAAATTTTTTATTTTGCATATAAAATAATTATTTAAATTTTAATTTCTTATTTTTTATGATTTTATCTAATATTATTTTTAAAAATTAAAAAATAAAAAAAATATTTTTTTAATGACTAACTAAAGGCACCCTGTGTTTTTAACCCCAATGCCTCCTACAGTTCTACCTACTTATTATCACGCGCTATGCACGTGCTGGTTTATTTGCGGTTGTTCCTGCCCGGGCGAGTTCCTGCCCAAGGCCCCGAGCCTCTTTATTTCCAGGGGTAGTAGAGCAAGAGTCGGTGGCTGCGCGGGGCTGGCCGCGTTGGGCTTCGATAGGGGGCGAGACGGAGACAGAGAGAGAGAAGGAGAGGAGATGGCGGAGCGGGTGTCGTACCAGCGTTTCCCGAAGGTGCGGATCCGGGAGCTGAAGGACGACTATGTGAAGTTCGAGCTGCGGGAGACGGACGCGAGCATCGCCAACGCGCTGCGGCGGGTGATGCTGGCGGAGGTGCCGACGCTGGCGATCGACCTGGTGGAGATCGAGGTGAACTCGTCGGTGCTCAATGACGAGTTCATCGCCCACCGCCTCGGCCTCATCCCCCTCACCTCCGACGACGCCATGGGCATGCGCTTCTCCCGCGACTGCGACTCTTGCGACGGCGACGGCCAGTGCGACTACTGCTCCGTCGAGTTCCACCTCAACGTCCGCTGCGACTCCGACCAGACCCTCGACGTCACCAGCGCCGACCTTCGCAGCACCTCCCCAACCGTCTGCCCCGTCGACGTCGCCCACCGCGTCCTCGCCTCCGCCGATCCCAACTCCTTCGACTCCTCCGACCAAAGGTAGCTCAACTAAATCTCCCCTCTTCTCTTCTCTTCTCTCCTTTCCTCTCCTTTGATAGATTGATGGCCGCCACCGTTTCGAAAGCACTCTAAACCCTAACCCTAGCTCGAACCCTTTTCCCCATTTGTTTTTCCTTTTTTTAAAAATGCCTTGCTTATTAAACTAGTTCCTTTTCTTTCTTTCTTTCTTTTTTTTTAAAAAAAAAATTGGGGGAAAAATATATAGCTAGGAGCATTTGATACTGCCTGCTGTGCTATTAGACCTATTTATTGGTTGGCATCGAATCGAGATTCATTTATACCTTGTCTCTTTTCTAGCCCCCAGTGCTTAATAAACCCTCATTCGTATCCATTACCTTTTACTTCTTCTAAAACACAACCAGATTCCATAAAACAATTGTTAATGTTTGATGGAATTTGTGGTATTGTATTTATCGTCATTTGTTATATTTAGGTTCTATTGCTTAGCTCTGGAATGCTTAGACAACGATAAGTTACCGTTCATAAGCACTGTATAATATGGACATCTATTAACTGTAGGGGCATACTTATCGTGAAGTTGCGACGGGGGCAAGAACTGAGACTGCGAGCAATTGCCAGGAAAGGGATTGGGAAGGACCATGCAAAATGGTCACCTGCTGCAACTGTTACTTTTCTGTATGAACCTCAGATTCATATCAATGAAGAGTTGATGGAAACTCTGACACTAGAGGAAAAACGAGGCTGGGTTGAGAGCAGTCCTACAAGAGTCTTTGGCATGGATCCGAATACCCAACAGGTAGGCTCTTTTTTGCTTTTCAATTTAACATGTGTGAAAGCTGCATGACTTCAGTTCTTTTCTCGCTTGTGAAATCAGGATTTGGTGAGATGTTTGTTGGTTATAATTTGGTATGGGCTGTTTATGGATGTCTTTGGGCCCCTTTGACAATTCTATGTGCTGCAGAGCTTTGCTTTGCCATTGCCATGATGTTGAAGTAAAACTCTTGCAAGTTCTTATTTTGAGGATATTGGCGTTTTGATCTTTTAGTTTTGTAAGTAGGCTCTGAAGATATTGTCTGCAGTAGGACTAACACATATCAAGGGTTTCTTTTTTATATGGATTTTGATAATTGTGCTAAGTATGAGTTGCAAGTCATGCAGTTATGCTTGCTGACCTTGTACAATATTGTCATTTGTATAATTGTCTGAATGCCAATATGTTCTTGCATTCATGTTCAGATCAAGGAAAATAATTGTTTGCATGGTATAAGATGTAGTGTTTAGACACAAAAAAGAACTTATATTCTGATGCAACCATTACTTGAAGATTTAGTTGGCAATTAATTTTTTGTTCCATTATCATGTTTTTGCTTATTCTTTCTCTTCTTGGGTTGGGCTATTACTGCTAGAGGAGTATATTAGTACCTATGGAGTGACTTGACAGTTGGCCGATCTGGCTGCACTGGGCGATGTCCTTTTTAGACAATTTAAAGCGAGTTTTAGGGAAATTATTTAAGCAGACAAAGGTGAGAAAAGGATACCTCCAGGACTTGAAAATTAAACAACTCTCCAGATAGCAGGGGGTTCAGTAGTTATTGCCTCGAAACTAATTTTTAGTTTGCATGTGTGTGTCAATTGCCTCTCAGTGATTGTTGAAAGAAAACATTGTGATTACTCTCTTAAGCCAACTTTTTCAGTACTCATCTCCATGAAACCTCCTGTTAAAAGAGCTTGTGGTAAGCAGGTAGATCATGGAGTCATTGAAAGTCATCTTCTAATGGTCCACCAAAGCCCATTTCATTGCATTCAAGCAAAGAGGACTCCACATCACGCTTCTTAGAAGTTTGACGTCCTTGGCAAACGATAATGACCAGGCACCTCACATGGTGTCCCAAGAGTCAAGATTGGCCAACCATATTTTCTAGAATTAAAAGGTAGTAACTTCAAGTTCTAATATTCTGGAATGAATATTTAACAAAGGAGGGCAAATGTTGGAAGCAATATGAGTAAGATATGTAATGTGATAGTTGGGGCCTAGTTGATTCATGGCTTGTTTCCATATCCATTATCCACTCCCAAAACCTAGGCACAACTTTCAAAGTTGTTTATCACATGAATCAATAATTGCGGAACCAAGAATTAAAAAGGCCATTGTTGTGCAGAAAGGTTTTGCAAGTTGCATGCACTGTAATTCCTCATTGACTGTTTCCCCAGTGTTTCTCTTCAGCTGAAAAAATATGGCTAAAGTCAGAGATGGGCATAGGTGGGGAGTAGGGGTGCAATCGAGTCGAGCTGAGTCGATTAGTTAAGAGATTGAGCTTGACTAGATTCAAAATATTTGGGCTCGAAATTCGGCTCGAGGTCAATTAAGTCTTAATATTCTAAGCTCGAGTTCAATTCGTTGAAAAATGGCAAGACTCAAGATCGATTCGACTCAACTCGAATATCGATCGAGCCATGCTCAAGCTCAAATTTAACCTTAGCTTACTAATAATATATATTAAATATATATTATATTCATAACATTATTAAAAAATATACGAACTCAAATAGGCTCACGAGCTTTCGAGTCAAGTATCCTGCTACTGGAGCTCAACTCGTTCACACCCCCTAAGTTGGGAGGCCCATGCCAAAGACAAATTTGGTCTCCAACCACAGGTTGGAGCATCCATGGCCAGCTCATCCTTGTAGAAATCCTAAATAGGAGCCAATTCACATTGTTGTGCAGCATGATGTCCCTATAGATGATCTATATACCCATGGAGAAAAAAATCCACCGCTTCTAACCCTTGCTCCCATACTACAGTTGTACCCTAGAGAGGTCCCAGGGGGTGGATGAAATGAGTTCCTTATCATTGATATTAACTATTGAAGAGGAAATAAGACAAATGGCTTTGTTGTCTTATATATGAATCTATGAATGGTTTTTTGCACATCTGGTATATCGAGAAAGATGGATCAAGATTGCCAATCATCACCATGCTCAATGAACTAGTTATGGTTGCATTTTTTATTTCTTGGTTTTGGATTTCATATTGGGAATTAGTTGCTAGTCTACCGATGCTCATTTGTAGCGGTGGATATAAAGGGACTTCCAAAGCTTAGTTTATCTCGTTGTTGATATTTTACTGAAAATGTTCTTTTCATGGTTCGCCGAACCGATCCAATCGGAGGATTCGGGCTGTGTCAAACTGTATCAGTGGCTAAACGGTGCTGTTTGAATGTCCGATTCGAAATGCTAGCGAAAATGAAGCCAGGGAGAAGGAAAGAGAGGAAGAGAGAGAAGAGAAGGGAAGGATATGGGAAGGCCGACAGTAGCTCTCTGAGGCCATCGGGGGGCTATCGAGACTCCAGATGTCCACGATCTTCTACGAGAAAGGAAGGGAGGGGAGAGGCGGGAGGAGAAGGCGGCGAAGAGGTCGCCGAGTGGCTCAAAACCCCCTACGGCTATCGCGGGGGGTTTTGGACCATCCGGTAGCCTCCCCGCCGTCTTCCCCTCCCTCCTCTCTTTTCCTGTCCCCTCTCTCTTTAGTTTTTCTTACAAGACCGCGGAGCTCGATAGGCCTCAACGGTCCTTCGGTAACCACTGCAGGCATCTCCATCGGTCTCTCATTCCTTCCCTCTCCCTCCTTCCCCCACTCTCTCTTTTCCTCTCCGGTTCATCCCTCGTTTCCGTGTTGGTTCGGGCTCGATATAGTCTGATATAGGGACATACCAACTCGTACCGTTGGCTGACCGGCACGGTGCCTGGTTTCGAGTCGGCAATCCTTGATTTTTTTTAGAAATATCGAAGCAAATCAATACTTGCTGCTGAATTTATCTAATGTCTGTAGTCTTTGACATGGGAACTGAAATGGTTTGTGCTTCTACTCCAGTTGGCAATGACAACTATTAAGTAAGATATTATGTACTTAATATCTGCCTATTAGTATTGTGACAATTTAGAAGAGCATGGAATGTATATGATGGTTGTTGGCTGTGGACATAGCATCTTAGTAGGTAATATTAGAGGAGTTTAGGCTGTTCAGCCATGTCATAATAGCTGGGTCTGGATATTCTCATCTACAGAAGAGTGAGTAGACTCTTCTTAATTGATGTCTGTATGAGGACCATTTACATTTTTGTAAGCATGCCTGTTTGTTTTCTTGTTCATCATGCCCTTTCCTTCCACAGAATCTCTTAGAGTTCCTTAAATGCATGTACTACAAATCCTCCAGTCCACAACGGGCCTCTTTTAACCTGTATCTGCAGCTACCTTAATGGCATCAGCTTTACATTATGTGCAATTAGTCCTATCGGGGGAATTGTAAACATCATGATCTGTGAATATATCCTATAAATTATGTGCGGCAGCATTTTATCTTCTCTGTTTACTTGTTAGGGTAAATTTGAAGATTTAATGCAAGACTTTGTTCTTGATCTGGGAATGGATTGGACAAGTTGCAATGCCAGGATTTGAGACGTCTGACGTCTAATGTTGTTTTGACAGTTCATGGCTAAAGATCTTTTATTATTGATTTTTTTTTTTTTTTTTAACCTGAAGGTGCTTTTGATATTCTTCCTCTTATTATGCTTGACATATTATATCATGTCGATGTCATTACATGCATTCTTTGCAAAACAGTAGGTTTTTGTAATACATCATAGGTCAATTTTCTTTTAAAGATGTTTATGTTTGCTGCAACTCAAGTATATAGGAACCAATGCTTGGTTGTGTCCTATGCTTTTCGTGCAGTTGCTTGCAGCTGAACGAACTTGCGCTGGATAACAATGAGGTAATTTGATTACCTATTGATAGGAGTGGCAGAACTATTATCCTCAACAACAAGATCTATTCAAGCAGATCTAACTTAAACAAATTGTCGCGATCATGCACAATTTTTCATGGTGTGCCACATCATTTGAAACTTCAGATTTTGACCACAATATTTTATTGTGGATTGTCGAATTTATGTTTTAGGTAGTGGTGGTTGATCCTGAGGCATACACTTATGATGAGGAAGTGATCAAGAAAGCAGAGGCTATGGGGAAGCCTGGACTTGTTGAGATATATCCTAAAGAAGATAGCTTTATCTTCACTGTCGAGTCAACAGGTGCCATCAGGGCTTCCCAATTGGTCATCAATGCATTAGAGGTCTTGAGGCAGAAGCTGGATGCAGTTCGTCTGCAAGAAGATGAATCTGATTTTGGTGAACTGAGTGCACACCTTCACGGCGGAGGCTAATGACTGCAGAAGGATATGGCTTCTTCAAGTTTTGCTGTTCTAGACTCAATATTTACTGCTACTATGTAAGTGTGAGACTAGGCATACCAATATTGTAGTGTTTGAACTGTTTTCTCGTGATGCTGCATGGTAAGTATGCCACTTCTTTCTTAACATTACTGCATATAGCCTGCTTGGGTGCTGCTCCACCGCTACAGTACATTCCTCACTTTTGTCTCTTGTTTCCTCTAGTAATGCTGCTGTGAGTCTGCTCTGACATATCTTGGGCATGAAAATTCATGTGCATGCATGAATACCATTTTGTTCGAGGCCAATGAGTATCCTTCTTGAGGAGAAGATGGGCAATGCCCATCAAAGTTTATGGAGATCATGAATTATGAAGGCAGGACCTGGATCCAAATAACTGCTACCCTAACCATGGCTTGGAACCCATTGCCTAAAGACTTTGGACCAGTTCCTCAAGGCTATATAGTGTATAAGGGGATTAATTTTACATCTCAATCCTCGTTTTAATCTCGGCTTTCCAAGTCTTGAAGTTGGTAATTTGTTTTATTGTGGCATGAGGTCTAGTTCTGGAAGCAGTTTCCTCGACTGAAAATGTGGTGGAGCCAAGTAATAGTTGTGTTGATAGGCTGTGTTCATAAAATACTCCAATGGTTCGTTCTCTTACATATTTAACTGCATCTACATGGATTTAATTCCATAAATGAGGATCCTTTGGAGTCATTGGATGGCTCAGAACCAGGTTGCCCTGTAACCTAGCAGCTGAAAGAGAGGGAAGGACTGAATTCTGGTACGGCAGCAAGCTATCTAAACCAGCCAGGCAGCCATTGAACCGCTGACCATATGAAGCACTTGTCTGTGTCAAAATAACACCAACGAAGGTATTGATATTATTTATCAAACTTGAATCTTGGTATTAATACAAGATGGATCAAATCTAAGCCTTCATTGTCCATTAATGACTTCAGAGATTGTCTCATCTTTTTGATTGTAGAACTTAAAAAAAAAAAAAAAAAAGGTCGGTTTTTTTAAATGTCAGACATAATATTTTCCCGGTGAGACCTTAGCCCAGTTAAATTGTGATCCACGTCCAGCGTTTGGCGTCACGGCATCCAGCCATTATTTCCCATATTATTTATTTATTTATTCTAAATCACCAGGGTAAAGTCTCATTTTTTCATGCATTCATCTAAAAATCAGTTTGTCGTAAGTTTACCAGGGTAAACCGATTGGCAGCTCAGGGTCTCACTGCACCTATATAAATGTAGAATGAAAACAAGGCTGCCTTTGCTTTTATTAGTACATTCATGGCAGTTATCGCCGTGGGAATTTTGTTGAATTACTGTATGAGGATCTTGTCATTATATCACTGTAATTCTGGTAGATATTCATGGTGCTGGAATCAATAGAGTTAAATTGAAATCTGCTTTCACTCTTTTTCTTGGGGTAGACAGAGGACTGGTTATTGTGATAGTTAAGACAACCACTAAACAGATGATAGAGTTGTATTTGTTTGGACTTCAAATCAAATCCATCAAGTGGCTAAAAATTATTTTTGGATGGGTTCTAGGGCTGAAACTCTTAGACATGTTGGATAAATGGGACAAATCTTTCAGAATGCGAACAATGGCGTGTTTCCTCTCAGAGGTCGAGCTTTTGCCAGCCGTTATCTTTATGTTCTCAGAAATCTTGCCGAGTCCTCTTAAACTTTCTTCTTTTTCGTATTGTCAAAGCCTTGGCACCTTTAGAACCGATGGCCAGTCTGCTCAGAGTTGATACAAATGCCAAGACCAAGAATGTTCCCTACGAAGTCTCCTACCATTCTTTTACTCAAACCTGGCATTCTAGATTCTTGTAACCATAGTTCCAGGTTCCAACGCCATTCAAAGCAACATATTTTCCATCACACCCAAAAAAACTAAGATTGTTTGCATCCTAAGTACGGCTAGTTAACTGCATCTTGACACATATAATATATAAGATTGACGAACTTGAACAATATATATAGCATATACGCAAAACTCAATTGCGGATTGGTTCAAAAGGAGAGAAAAAAAATATTGAATTGAATTTTTTCTAAGATATTCTAGTTTCTGGATAAATAAATAAAATGTCCGGGAATGATCGCATTTTGATACATCAAAAATGAAAAATAGAAATTAAAATTTGAAAAATTAAGTATCTTATGTCTCATTGGTCGATCCCAATTTTTGAAGTTTCTGTGCACCTTTATGTGTGTCTTTTTTATTTATCCCGTTTTCTTTCACATGCATATGGGATCACAAGAGAGGATATGCCAAACACCTGATGGTAGATAATGGGAGTTCTCTTCGTGGGAGTGCGTAAGACGGAACTTGCAGGATTATAAGCACCTTTCGTTCCGAGAGGACCTTAGGCCAACCGAACACTTCCGTGCGTCGGTGGCCTATCTAAATCGGTCTTCAAGCCCAAGAGCAAGCCCTACTCTCCTTCCTCACAACGTCCATTACTTTACATCGATTAATCCAATAAGAGTTGTTGCTAGAGTGGTTTCATAAAAAAACCAATTGACACTGGTGCTAAAACTCGATCGAATATGGATTAGATGCTTGTATATCATCCATATGCATTTTTATTTTTGTTTGGCAAATGCAAATATGGTTTCAATCAGATACATAAATTCATATCTATGTTTATTTTAAATGAATACAAATACAAGTCGGATAATGGAAGTATGCATATAAATATAGATATCAGATAGATAATTAAATTTTATGATCATAAAATCAAAAATATTATTAAGTGGATTATAAATCAAATTAATAGCATATTAATATGAATATATATTTTTCTTAGAAGTTTATGAATACTATATAAAAT
Source organism: Elaeis guineensis (assembly GCF_000442705.2). Classification (NCBI taxonomy): domain Eukaryota; kingdom Viridiplantae; phylum Streptophyta; class Magnoliopsida; order Arecales; family Arecaceae; genus Elaeis; species Elaeis guineensis. The sequence continues at coordinate 151,130,003 of NC_025993.2, forward strand.
CGAATGGGGTTTCAAATAAAATAGGATATCTGGATTCGAAGCATATAATTATCTATCCATATTCATATCTATTTTTCTTTGAAGGATGTGGATATGAATAGAGATATGGATATTAGTTGAACGTCTAAATTTTTTTTTATATCTAGATAAATTTGAATATGAAATTGGATCCGGATGGATTTCCTCCGATTCACTTTCAACCTAATTGTCACTATCAATCTCATCTATTTGGATGGCCGACCAACTAATCTTTGCCAAACTTCTTTCACAAGTTGGGAGGTACTAAGATCTGAGGTGGAATCCAAGGAACTCTAGATTCTACAGCCACATGATTTTCAAAACCCTTGAAAGAAAAATGATAGAATGCTGAAAGCTACCCAAAGAGAGTGTAAACTTTATTTTTATGAATAGTTTAGGATAAGAAAAAAAAATGTGGGTAAAAAAAGCTTCAATTTCCCATGAATATTGCGAACATATGGGATTACCTCCTTTTCTTATAAAGTCTAGGGCGTTATAATAAATGTGGCAATATAGAAATCTATGTTTGGAAAAAATGAGAGGCATGTGCCACACAATTAACATCTACCTACAATTCTCCAAAAACTTTTAGAATAGGATCACTCCTTTGGTCATGTACTTTAAAAATTATAAAGGTTTTCATAAATGATAGATATTACAATAAAATCATTGAGTTCTATTGTAAAATCCCATCCAACACTGAAAAAACTTAAATAAGTTACATATGTTGGCGAGTAAAAAAAAAAAGTAATACCGAGAGGCTCAACCTGGATATCAAAAATTCTCTTATTATAGTAACACATGGTAAGGCCGCGGTATAAAATACCAATTAATCTATCTATCATATTTTTTTTTGATATATATATATATGTATATATATTAATTTTCAACCTCCTCAAGAACAAATCAGAGATAAAATTTTCATCAATTTATCTAAAAAAAAGAAGCTATTTATCAATTCACTAATTTTTATCCAGAAATAAATCTTTTGCCATGGTCCATGGCTCCGCACAACAGCATCTAGAATCTACCAACATGTTGGGTGTGGTAGGGGCCACCTCTTTGAGCTGTCTCTAGTCTTTGATGAGATGGCAGCTAACCACAGCCAATGTGACCCCTCTTCAATCAAGGCTCATCATGGGAGTCAATGCAGAAAGCAAGCAAAGCTAGTGGACGTCCCTCCCCTCATAGAGTTCACGCAAGCCCTATGACTGCGAGCGCAGGACCCTCCTCCCTGACCGTCTCATTTAGAACAGGCTCTAGGACAGCGTACACGATATAATAAAAATGGGAGAGGGCCAGCCGTCCTTGGTATCATTGGCTATCCACCGTGCGAGGTCTTCTCGTCCGCTGCAATCGTTATTAAATCCCTGTTGGAAGGATTTTTTGGTCCCACGTACCTCCATCCGCCAACGGTCCCAAACCCGTGAACAAAATGACCCCCTTGGCCTGTTGCCAACCACTCCGATGGATGCCTTCACTTTGCCCGGCCGAGGCCTTAAATACGGCCGACAATTTTGCCGGTTTCTAATAGGTCCAGCAGGGGACCCGGCGTTAGAAATTTTCGCATCTAGGACTCACAACACTGTATCCCATTGGTCCACGTCGTTGGATTGGAAACCAAACCACTCACCCAACCATTTCTTAAGAAATAATGAAAAAAATATTCATGGTAGATAGTGAAAAAACATTTTTTTTAAAAGAAAAATACACATCCGGATACTTGACCACAAAATTGCCGCGCAACAAGGGCAAGGTGCGGTCACCATGATGTATCACCACACAATTTTGAAAGATAATATGCATTATCTTTGGAATAGATTATTATCATTAAATTATCAATAATATTAATTATTATATTTAATATATATATAATATTATAATAAAATTATTAAAAATTTTAATTAACATATTTAGTATGATAATTAAATTATCGATAATATAAAATTAAAATTTTAAAATATTTTTAATAATTTTATTTTAATACTTTTCTTTTTTCTGATTAGAAGTAAAAGAAGTGATGTAGACATGATGATGGTGCAGAAAAATGGTGGGCCAAAAAGTGAAAAATCATGGACACTGGAGGGGGTGAAGAGGGAGGCGGGCATATATGGAGCTATAGGGATGGTGAGGACAGACATGAAGGATCCACGAGAGGGTGGTGGATAAAGGTGGAAGAGTCGTAGGTCGGAGGCGCACGTAGAGAAGGGTGCAGGGGAGGAGAGAGAGTTGGAGAATAAATTTTGTATGATTTTTTTGAAACATAATTATCCAAATTTTTTTTTATAATATTATCAAAAGAAGTGATAATCTGGATAGCCACTCTTTTTCAAGACAATTCAAATTGTCTTTCATTTGAATTATCAAGGCAATCAAAATTATCATCTCAAAAATATATTAAATACAATAATATAGATTATCATATTAAATTATCAGTAATTTAGATAGATTGTCAGCAGTCAAACGTAACCTTAATGTATCCCATTGTAAGCGTGGCATTATTTATCTAATAGATGAGAAAAATTATTAATTTTTTTAATTAAAAAAAAGAAAAAAAGAACATTATAATAACAGAAAGGCAAAGTACAGGAAAAGTTAATGTAATTGAATGCTATGCATATATAGCAACTGTGCAAATAATTTTTCTTGCAGATAGTATTTGAAGAAGTGCTCTCCACGTGATACTTGTCCATTATATCTGAAGCAATGACGTGCAGGAGAGACATACATGAGAAGAGGTAAGTGATTGCTGCAAGTTGTATGTTACAGGTAGTGAGAAATAAATGCTTGGAAGATGGAAATTATTCGTAGCTGGAATATAAAACATCTACTTTCTTTTTCTTTTTAATTTTTGTCTCGGAAAGATGCCGAAGTAAAATATACTTGTTGGACTATGCACAACAGACATGTGGGAACCATGAGAAAATAAAGATTATTTGGGAGTTGACATAGATGCGATCTCTCTCTCTCTGTATCTTCTTAATTTCCCAATTATTTTGTCAAATATATTAATGAGACTTTTTCTAGTGATGGAAGTGGAGTAAGTAGTTTTGGTTCCAACTAATACCTCATGACATTTAGACCTATAATAAGCCACGGTCCAAAACGCTAATCATGTTGTCTAGATCTTGTCGACTGAAATTAATTGCCTAGATGTGGACCTAGTGAGTTAGCCCCGATGAAACTAGTTAATTAGAAGAATCATGGTATATCCCAGATAAACTAATCTAGTACTCAAAGGGGTTTCTCTGCAAATGCTCTACGGCAACTATGAGAAAAAGAGGCCCTATATATGAAAAGCCTGGACTAGATAAAGATTAGTTTTTTAATACAAAGAAAGAAAACAGGTACTTCTCATCCCAAAATAAATTTTCCAAAAAAAATGCTCCAGGTGGTCAGACTAACCCAATGCAGGCATGGAGACTGATGCCCAGTGTACAGATGCATGGCACCTAGCTGTCCCTTTTTTTTTTTTTTTTTTGGTTTTTTTGGGGCCAGGATCTTCTGGTTTTACGCTGTTCGATCTGAGTCAGGGCACTTATTTAAGACCCATACTGGGGTGAGCAAAACGTCCGAATTGGCCATGCTCGCAATCCTGCACCAGACCTGACCACTGTTACTTGCATTAAACCATCAATATCCGTCGCTCTCAAGTATTTTAAGTACACTCCGAGTGCATTTTTAGTACAACTCATTAAAACTTCTTTCTGGTATTAAAGACATTATTGAGCTTTTTTTTAGGTTCACTCTTTGTTTCCTAGGTTTCATCCAAATTGATGACCAAGGATTTTTCCTATCCTGACAGGTCATTGGTGTTATATGGAGTTCCAAATTAATACTACAAGAAGAAACAATTTGAGTAACCGTTGCTAAACTTCACTATAATAATAAAGTTCCATATAAATTGCCTACTTTGGATTAGGGTGGTCCATCGATCATTATTACCATAACACGAGTGGTTCGACAAGGATTTATTAAATTGCGGTTATATCCCATAACATTTTGCTCAACAAGACATATATACGTCCTCTACATACATAAATACATACGTGTGTGTATTAGAGGGTCTCATCAAAAGGATAAGGCAACGTCAGGTTAAAAATAAGCTAGCCTAAATTCAAGAGAGATAGAAGATCTATATCCAGGGCCGGCCCTGGGGCAGGTCAAACTGGGCGACCGCCCCAGGCCCCAGGTCTAGACTTTGTATTGATGTTCCAATAGGATGCAAGGATGGCTTTTTACAATATTAGAACAAGAAAAATAATTAAATAGGTTAATGATGGGTTTTATACGTTGCTTAACGAATATATCTATAGAAAATTATTACACGTAGATTAATTTTTCAATGATAATTAATATTTAATGTATATTAATTTTTAATAGAGAAGGTATCATTTTTTTATTTAGTCCTAGGTCTAAAAAATATCAGGACCGGCCCTGTCTATATCGGGGCATATAAAGTCGATCTGATCGGTCGTAGCATGAAGACGACATGACTAAGTACGTGGGCGACATGTGGCAGAGATTGTTCCAGAAACCTACTGCCGTTTAACAGAAACATGGACACCGGCAGCTTTGAAGTGATCCTTCGTTGTTAGCATTTTCGAAGTAGAACCCGCTTCGATCACGTAAGAATCCTAATAACCCACAATGACTCCATGGAAAAAATTATGAACTCCTTGAATCTGTAACTTTCATCGTGATCACATTAATCATTTCACCCCGAAGAACACACAACATATGCTTTTTTCTTCTTTTTTCCTAATCAATCCTTTTGTTGGTTGTTTTCTATATGCGTGATTTGCTAGAAATTGTGAAATTCTTTTACTGAGGCAAGATCGAATCCTATCTTGTGATAGACGGAAATCATTGATCAATCTGTTCGCCTTGTATATATTTTTTTTTTTGGTAAGAAAACAATGTATGTTTCGGTGCTCAAAGGCCACATGCATGAGAGGCAGGTCCATTATTTATTGTTTATTAGACTATCTAGTTGTCCTATTCTCTATCCATCACATTCATCTCAAGGAAGAAATGTACGGTTGATGCTGCATGTGTAGGACAATCAGACCGTTCAGCCAACACTGAACCTATATACATATACATACATCTGGCGTCTTCCATGTTAGACATTGTCTAATTGTATGCATCTAAAAAGGCCTGTCATGCCATATCCCAGTGCAGTACTCCTGGTCCATGTTTCTCCAGGGGAGCTTGACCAAGATTATATTCTTGCAAAGGTTGTTAATTCTTGGAATAGCGGCATTGATCATTGTTAAAATGCTTTCATATATAGTAGTCGGCAGTTTGAATACTGTCAGCAAATAAACATTGGAAAAAGTTAGATGTCCTTATATGTTCACAATTTTGTTCAAGAACAGCATGCACCGATCTCTTCACTGTCACAGCCATATATAGCCTGCAAAAAGATCACTGTACCACGCCCGCAGGATTGCCAACTTAAGCACCCATTCTCGCTCTCAGGCCTGCAAGCTTTTGCAACAGTAGCTTTTCAGACCAGACTGAGAGAGAGAGAGAGAGAGAGATGGGTGATATTTTTCTCAATAGGTAACATCTATTTGTATATTGGAGAGAGGAAGGAAAGGTGGTATAGTAGAGGCTTCTGTTTTTTTTCTTTCCTGCATATGTATATGTTTCTATATCTTCGACTCTTCTTTTATTTTTCCTACGAATTACTTTCTATATAAATATATTTCATGTGGAATTCGACTGTCGGTGTCCTTGTAGGAAGAAGGGGGCGGACCGAGTCAAAAAGGAGGACTCGCCATCATATTATTCCACAATAATTGTGTGGGGTGAAGGGAGTGATCTTTTTGATGCTTCCTCTCGGACAAAAACAAAGGCGCCTTGAAAAGAAGATCGGGGAACCGTGAAGAAAGCTAGAATGGCCCTCACAATTCAAAGTCTTGTTCCCCATTTCAAACCCCACTCGACTTTTGGGGTGAGGGGTTGGTGGGGATCTTTCCATCCTTTAATTCATTTCTATTTTGTCTTCTTCCAAGTTGATGAGACTTGTGTGCATGAGACATGAGTATGTCTTTTGCTTGCTGCGTGTACGTAAAGCTTTACTGTTCAGTTTATTGATTACTCATCAAGCCATTGAAATTGGAGCAAAAATCTCTGCTTATATTCTTCTTTTTCTTTGTTTTTGGAAAAGTTAAATGACAGACACATACTTTGATGAATTATCATAGCTAAACCATTTTAGCAACTAAATGATCAAAATGAGAAATGAATTAAGGGCCATATGCTTGTGCACCCGGCGAGCAGGCAGAATTTTTCTTCAAGTTAATGTTGGTGATTGCCAGTCTAAAAGTTGTATAATTGTGTCATTTCAAAAAAAAATATATATATATATAATAGTAGCATCTCCCTTTTATTTATTTTCCACTAATTATTTTTATTATCAAAATTATCTGCTTTAATCAGTTACATATTTACATAGAAGAATTATCAGTGGTTATCAGTAAACTAAGAAAAATCTCTTGTTGACTATGACCAAACTACTAAAATTGTTGAATTTTTTAGGCTTTTCCTCACAAAATAATCTTCTTCAGGTGGCATGCAAAATCATGATAAGTGGTGCTATGCACCTACTTCTACATACATGTCTGATATTAAATAGTTAAATAGTAACATTAGATTATTTGAGCTTTTTGTTGATATATATAGCCACTCCCTTACATTAATGAAGGATGTCTTCTCTCAATGTACAAAAAATCAGTGCCAAACATGTACACATTAGGTCATTTAATAGGATCACTTCTGTAGCTTTCAGGTACCAAGAGAAATATCAAAAGATAAGAATATAAAAAGATAAGAGCAGTCTCATTATATTTCAGAAATTTCATACGGCAACTAGAAAAAAGCAATGTTAAAGTAATCATAAAGGGAAGAAAATAAGTGACAGTCTATTCCCCTTGACTATGAAAATAAAGTCAGGACCAACACAAAATTGTGTTCCAATTAAACAGTTAAATTTATTTATGAGGTCAATATTTCCTATAATAGTAGGTTGCGAGCAGGGTACATTGCTCCAAACCGAAGGCCACAACCTCACCTACACTTGCATCTAGCCCCAGCTGGCACGATGTCAGTACGTGATATATTAAAGTTTCTCCTTGCATTCCTCGAACTCCCAAAACTATAAGCTATTCATGCAATAAAGGTATCGGTATCTAAACTTAGAACTAAAGGATAAAATGTTTTGCCCCCTTATGTACTTCAAAATTAGATTATCTTTTTTTTTTTTAATTAAGGCTGTGAAGAAGGACGAATATTGGTATATGTGCATTTAAACTACAGCCAGCATATATATGCAGTACATGATGCAGTGCCATTGCTAAAATATATATTGTTCCATTATTTTCTCGTAGATCTACGGTTTTAGAGCCTAGGGAATAAAAAAGTAATGTAGTAGAGCTGTGTAGTTTGATGCAACCACGTCAAAATGCCCAACTCTTCTGTAGGTGAATGAGAGGATGCGAGTTTGAATACCGTCCAAAGTCCAGCGTATGAAGTATTGCAGTTGCAGGTACCTAAGGAATCCTACCTATCATTTCATGTTAGATGTTGTCACATCTACCCCCTCGTCAAAATATCAAACCCGGTTCTCCATTTTACGCCTTCTTATGCCCTGTAGTTAGCGGTGGTCAACTACTGAGAGTATTAATACGTAATAGAAGTAAGACCAGAAAAGCCAGCCATAATGGCGATATATAGTTTTAGTTGAAAGCCAACTTGATCCCATTATCTGGTCCTGCTCGACAAGGCATCAAGTACTGTTAGTCAACAATCCTTGATCAACAAGTCAACAACCACAGCTATTAGAATTGAAAACACTTGCATCATCCCACCTGCCACGCAGAATGGAGAAAATTTCTCCGGAGACAAGTATGGAAGTGTTAGAGGGAGCTGATAACGTCCCCTGTCATGACGCCAGAACCGCAAAGATATATTTAAAAACAATGAGAGAGAGAGAGAGAGAGATGTGGGCTCAGATCTTCTGCCAGTTGCTCTGTTCTTAAGTGATCCGATCCGATATGGCCTCCCACATACTTCAGACGGACCATCCCCACCATCCCATCCAACGCTACGGAAGAAAAGATGGTTTTGGCTTTGGTTGTTGGGGGGTTCGTCCGGCTCCACTTCTTGCCTCGATTGGTGTTAAAGAAGAGAAAGGGTAGAGCACAGCACTCAAGGACACTCCCCCCCTTTGTCCTTTATTTAGCTGATTCACAAGGCTAATGGTACCAAAGAAAGCCATTGTTTAAGCTAAGACATGCTGGTTTGTGCCTCGGAGCGAGTAATGACAAACACATGATTTGGTGTGGAAAGAGGAAAAGGGAGAGGAAAGCAGCACATGGGGAGAGGTCTTGTGGGTGTCCGTTAGCAGACTTAGGGCACTTGGGGCTTCGGTTTTGAAGGTTAAACTAAGCGAGGGGGTTGAAAAGTCCATGGAGGGACAGGGGTGGGTCGTGGGCTTTCAAGGGCTCCTGCTCTGCCCTCGAGGTCAAACCCGGTAAAAGTCCCAAGAACACCTCCGGAAAATAGATATATAATTTTTCACTCAAAAAAAAAAAAAAAAAAAAGGAGAGAGATAATAAAATCCTTGTCAGCACCTTAGTGGCCGACATCACATTTCAAGTCCCTCCCTCCTTTTTTTTTTGGTAACTAAATCCCTCCCTCTTCACATGCCAACAAAACATCTGATCCCCTTCCCCCCCTCTCTCTCTCCCCCCAACTGTGCTAGATAGGTTTAAATGAAGCATGCTAAAGGCAATGACTAGCAGCATGATCTAATGCAAATAAAATGTCCATTAGTTACTAAACTTCTCCCATTCTTTTTTTGAATTATAACCTCCACACCCCCCCCCCCCCCCCCCCCCCCTTCTGCTATACAAGTTTTTACTAGCTTTTAATGAAGCTGCCAAAAGGAACAGGAAGTAATTGCATTGCTAACATGGCCGCATGCAATAAATGTTCAGTTGTTACTGAGCTTTTATATTTTCTCCAACCTTCCTTTCTTTTATCCCTCTGTAGTCTTTAATCCACCCTCCTATGTAGTCATGCCTCTCTCTCTCTCTCTCTCTCGCTACCAGTTATAAGCACGGCAGAGGGTTGCCTAATGACATAATACCTAAAAGCATAAATAAATGATCACTCGTTAGTCGATATCGTTATTATGTCCATGAGAGCAAAAGGCAGCGGCATAAGCGTTCATGAAAATAAGAACTCATGGGAACCATGCATTGATGAAAACTGATAGGACACGAGGTAGAGGAACAGCAGCACAGTAACGCTGGCTGGGCCAAAGGAACAGTAGCATGGCAACGGTGGGGCCAAAGCCTCTTTTATCTTGTCAACTAAAGGAAAAGAAAAATGCCACCCATCTCTGCTTCCTGTTCTCCCTCCCTCTCCTTCCAATTCCCAGCTCTCCTCCGCCTCATCACCCCAAGTCCCAAGAGCTCCGGTCCATTACCTTGTTCCCAAACTCAAAGGCAGAGATGGAAGGCAGTCTGCTTCTGATAACAACATAAACCATATAGCTTAATCTACTCTAAATAGAAACAGCGTTGTAATCCAGTACTCTCGGCTGCTGGTGGTGAAGCCGATCCCCATTCTCCCCACTTTGATCGTCTCCAAAGGCTTTGGTGGCGATGCAGTTGGGTCTCTTGAGGGGAGGAAGCTCCGGCGAAGACGAGGCCGAAAGGGAGGGCCACATTGCCCAGGAGTCGCAGCTCGACGAGCTCTCGCAACTGAAGCACGAACCCAGCACCGCATCGGGACTGGGTGGTGAAGGATGGTGATCCAAAGAAGTGAACACGTGCTTCCTTTTGTGACAAAGACCAATATCACCACCACGGCTACCACCAATGCAGTCCAGAATGAGCTGAAGGCATTCTTTCACCATTTCCTGGAGATTAATTGCATGACCAATTAAGAGACTATGATAACATAATAAGGACAAAAGGCGTAAGTGATTTGAGGGAAAAAGTGGGAAAGGATGAAACCTTGGGAGCGTTGAGGAGGGCCAGGATGTGTTGGGTCTCGTGGCACCCCACGGCAGCGGCGCCATTGCCGGGCTCCAGCTGCTGGCCCAACGCGTGCCGCATCGCCGCCGTTGCCCACACCGATGCCGGATACCGGACCCATCTCCGATCTTTAACCAACAAGTGACAAATAAATAAATAAATAAGGAATCAGATAACGAAAGCATTTATGTAGAGATTTCGACAAAGAGGGAAGACGAACCCACCGGCTATCACGGAGAGTAGAATGGCCTCGCAGCGGAGACGGGCAGAGGAGGAGAAGGTGAGATTACCGTTTTGGGTTTTGGGAAAAAGGTGGGGGAGGAGGAGGTGGATGAACGAAAGTGGGGTGACGGGATTCATCCGCCAGCCGAGGGCGGAGAGCACGAGGAGCTCCATCCGCCGCACGGTCTTGGCCTCGAACACGTACCCGGCCTCGACCTCCGCCTCCGCCACGGCAACCTGGAGGTCGAGGAGGAGGGGGACGTACGTCTCCTCCACCTTCGCCGCCAGGGAGAGGCACGCCACCGCCGCCAGCCGCCCCATCCACGGCCGATCACCCTGCAGCCCAAGCCCAACTCCGCCGGAGAGGAAGCACCGGTCGAGGTAGTTCACGGCGAGCACCACCGTGAGAGCACCAAAGCCGTGGCGGGCGGCAGCCCGCGTCACCCACTCGACAGCGCCCCTCCTCACGGAGCGCAGATAGAGTTCGTCGGCACCGTCAGAGGAGAGCGCGGGGTTGGTCTCCCATTGTTTGGCGACCAGAGAGGCCAACAGCTCCGCCCAGTCCTCCGGCGGCTCCGCCGCCGCCTCCGCGGCAGGGACGGGAAGGTTGGAGGGCAGGGGAGCGTCGTCGTCGAGCTCCAGCTGCTCTTCCGGGCAGTAGAGAGGGTCGAGGAGGGTGGTGAGAGCCATTATATATATATATATATATATATACTGCCGTACTATACTTCTTCTTCTAGGAGGAAGAAGAGGAGGCGGGTTTTGTTCATGATGTGCAGGGGTTATAGTAGCGGTGGGAGGAGGGGGGGTAGAAGAGGAGGGAAGAGAGGGAGTGGCTTCCCCTCATCTCCTTTCGCTCTCTGTTCTTCTTCTCCTCTCTTCGTTGGTCGCTGTTTTATCTTTATCTTCGCTGCCGCTGGCCGCGTCTCTCTCTGTCTCTCTTATCTTTCTCTCTGTTGTCTTTTTCTGCTGATGTGGTGACTCTACAGGGCTTTGGTTGCGGCGGCGAGGGTGAGAGAGAGAGAGAGAGAGAGAGAGAGAGAGTAGGGGAAAAGGGCGGGCTATAATTGGGTTTAGTGTTTCACCAAGGCTTCGCCTGTCTTCGCTGGCTTTCTTCTTTATGCCATTCTCTTTTGTTTGATCTTTCTTTTCTCTTGTTGGTTTTTACTGTGGATGACATGGAGCACCTCCCGGGAAAAAAATTTAAAATGTGAATCAGAACGATTCAACTAGCTGGTGTTGTTTAATGTTGTGAGCCAACATGAAAGTATTTGACCATGGTGAGCCAGCTCAATGACCTAGGTGCTAGTGGGGGTGCATCATTAATGTATCTCTAGATCATGAAATTTAAAATATAAATTTGGCCATAACCCTTGGCAACAAGACATGCAACATCTACCACTTAGTCTTGGTGACTTGCAAGTGGGCAGGCTTTGAGTCTAGATCAGGATATGGTCAGAGCCTCAGAGGCAGTTGCAGGATTAAGAATTAAATGGACTGCGATCCCATTGATCAACTTCTTAGGTCGCATTGGGTCAATGATGATCTTAGGTCTTAGCTGGGGTCAGATTGGATCCAAAGTTTTTTTTTAAGTTGACATCTCGATGGATGGATGATAAATCAAGTTGGTTTACCTCGGTTTGTATTGAATTTAATCTAAAAAGATATAACATTTTCGAGATCCACACCAATGTTCAGAACTAAGACATTGGCTTGAGATATCGGAATCTTGGTGGATATGATAAATCCAAAATCAATAATATTGAGATTTAATTAAGAGCTTAATGCCAAGCATTAATCATGAGATATAAGTGAAAAGATGACTCAAAAACATCAACTGCGATGTTAGTACATCCGGACTGATATGTTAGAATTCTTTGCTTTCATCATGGCTGGGACAATAAGGGCCAAGATAATCTATATAGCATAGTGATGAAGACCCACTAGCAATAGAAACAAAGATCTTAGACACATGATGGAGACCTTAGTTTGGTAAAATTAGATTTTAGTTCATTTTGGATAATATTGAACGTAGGAAAATCTCAAAAGATATAA